>NC_084644.1:30874613-31069613 GCF_019802595.1 Syngnathoides biaculeatus
CAGATGCCAACGTGACCACTTCAGATGCAATCGGATTAGAACCCTGACCTGAAGAGGTCTCGCCGACTTGCTGCTGTTTCTCCTCGACTCCCGGGCCATCCACTTGGTCAGGTTTCTCACTTGGGTCACCCTCGGCGACAGGCTGAGGATCTTCGGGACACAAACTGGACTGCGGCTCGACATCAGAATCACCCTCGAGGACAGCCTTCAGACAGGTGCCTCCTTTGCGGTGATTTTGCCATTGGTCCAGGCTCTTAAAGAGCTCATCACAGTCCCCGCATTGGTAGAGGATTCGGGGTTGGTCCAGCAACTGAGCTTCACTGAGCTCATCTTCCTGTGCCACGATCTCCCTCTGCTGCATGACATTATCAACAGACTGTTGGACCAGCGGCTGCAATTCCACTTTAATCTCGGGGACCACAGTCTCCTGTGTTAGCTCCGGCTGCAGACAAACATGGATGAGGGTGTAAGAAAAGACAGATCACTACTACTCTTTTAAGTTGCAAGATAAAACGCATCACCAATAATAATGGGTAATAATGTGTAATTGTGGCGTCAGAGATACAATAGATGCTAATTTTTATAGCCTACAGTACTGCTGCAGCTGCGGGAGAGCTTTGAAAAAAAAAAATGAGTGTTGCCTCAGAAAAAATGACAGGAAAACAGATCAACGGATGATTGTTAACAACAAAGTCCTGAAAATTTCGTCAATGTGGAGTTGTGATTTTTTTTTTTGTGGGGGGGGGGGTGTCTGACAAGGCGGCACGGTGGAGCAGCTGTAAAACGTTGGCCTCACTGTTCTAAGGTCCCAGGTTCAATCCCAGAAGCCACCTGTGTGGAGTTTGCATGTTCTCCCCGTGCCTGCGTTGGTTTTCTCCGGGCACTTCGATTTCCTCTGACATCCCAAAAACATGCACTAATTGGAGACTCTAAATTGCCCCTCGGTGTGATTGTGAGTGTGGCTGTTTGTGTCAATGTGCCTTGCAATTGACCCCTCCGTGGATATTGCGCAATCCGCATCACTGACCAGGCCAGAGATCTGCATAAACCACGCCCCTTTTTGCTCCCGCCATTTTCTCAGACAACATTGCATGGTCCAGTATAGGTTTTGTTTGCGTTTTATCGCGTATTTGGGTTATTTAACAAAAAATATGGTTAAGAGGTGTAGTCACGGACTTTGTAATGGTGACGACAGGTATCCTGAAAGGCTAGTTGGTGGAGTTTGATTGGTACCCTTTCCAAAACCGAAAAAGTACGAAAAATGCCTTCGATGGATCAAACTTTGTGGAAGACCGCATCATCAACTAAATCCATCTAATATCAACCGGAACAGATACGTTTGCACGAAGGTATGCCTTATATTTGATTTTCAATACATGTCTCGTATAAATGAATTTGAAGTTCTTCGCTAGCATAACATTGCTACGTGTGAACGATTGACACACTTATTTTTCGTTAAGCTATATTTAGCGATGATTGGACTGTGTCACTTTCTTGCCGGCTCGCGGCCGAAGCTTAACCAGACTGTGTTTGCACAAAGATATGCCCTATATTTGATTTTTAATACACGTCTCGTATAAATGAATGAGACGTTCTTCGCTAGCATAACATTGCTCCGTGTGAATGATTGAATGAAATCAGAAGCATGGCGTCTCTCTCAGTTAAGAATGTATTGTATTTAGAATCTATAATATATCGTTGATTTGAATGAAATCAGAAGCATGGCGTCTGTCTCAGTTAAGAATGTATTGTATTGTATTGGCTGGCCATTTTTACTAATTGTTTGTCTTACGTCAGCACACGTGGCGTGACGTCACTTCAGGAGGCGTGGTTAAGTGCCCTGTACGGAGGGGTCAGTTGGCTGGCAACCAGTTCAGGGTTTACCCTGCCTCCTGCCCGAATGACATCTTGGATTGGCTCCAGCACTCCGCGACCCTCGTGAGGATAAGCAGCTAAGAAAATGGGTCTGACGAGAAAGTTAAAGGCGGACTTGTACGCCCATCTAATTAAAAATTGTATCCCAAAAGAAACACTACAGGTGAGCATTGTTGTTGTTGAAAGGGATTCCAGTTAATAGTTATATGAATGGACTCTCATTACCAATTCCCTAGGCATAAATTGGAATTGGAAAAAATGAAAGCTTTTCCATGGTCAGATTATATGTTTATTATCATATTTTCAGGTTTAGTCTTACATAGTTGTATAAGGTTTCATGTTATGGACAAATTTTGAAAAAAATATTGCAATCAAAACATGAAGAGTAACAGAGAACATTTAAGATTGAAACAATAAAAGAGTTCTCATATCATGATAAATGATATAAGATGAAATGAAAGAAAATATTGTGATTGGATGTTTTTTTCCCCCAATATCACCCCGTGCTATTTGTGCGTTGTGGGAATTTCAAAGCTACTGTAATTTCTCATGAAAAAAAATCCCAAAATATTATCAAAAAGTCAATACAGGTATAAATTCTGAGCCGCTTATCCTCACAAGGGTCGCAGGAGTGCTGGAGCCTATGCCAGCTGTCTTCGGACAGGAGGCAGGGTACACCCTGAACTGGTAGCCAGCTAATCGTAGGTCATACAGAGACAAACAACCTTAGTACTCACAATCACACCTAAGGCCAATTTAGAGTCTGCAATAAATGCATGTTTTTAGGATGTGGGAAGAAACCGGAGTGGCTGCAAGCAGGGGAGACCATGCAAACTCCACACAGGCGGGCCCAGGATTTGAATCCCAGTCCTCAGAACGGAGACAGACGCTCTGACCAGTCAGTGAGGGGTGTCGCTATGGCCAGTCGGGCCACCGTCCGCCCTCGGTATAAAAAAGAAACTCACATTGTATAGTATACAGGTACCTGAGGTTTGTGAAAAAGATGTACGCTTGCATTCCAATATGATTTGTCATGTCTAATGTTACACATTGTGCGGCATCAATCTGAGATTTCTGATCAGTTCGGGGCAGTTCAATCGTTAGTGTAGCATATTTGTTACTGCTGCACCAAACTTCAAAAACTGCTATCCGTGAGAAAATATGGTCCATTTAAAAAAAAAAAAAAAAAAAAAAAAAACTTTGCCCGCAAAATTTGCAAATATGTAGGGCCATGAATGGTCAACTGCGAATGGGCAAGGACACACTGTACATGCAAAAGGCATCAATGTAAACGCTCTCTAACCACCTAAGACATTAGCTATTGTTATGCGGCAACATAACTGAACAAAAGAAGCTATGGCCAATTGAGTTGAGTTGAGTTGCAGTGTTATGTCGAAGCGTAAGGGACTTAACAGCTCCATGTTCCTGGAGCAGGAAGAGTACGATTGATCAATCATCACAGGACAATAGCAATAGGACAGTTCCAACTACTGAATACACCTTTCAGTTATCAGTTAACAGCGCTCCCTGTGTAATACAATCATGGGCAAAATAGAGGATGAGGCACAAGGCAGTTAGAGAGTTCATTACTGCAGCGATTCAGAAGGCCTGAGCTGATGTGAGCGCGTATGTAAACGGAGCATCTCGCACATCAGTCTTCCCGGTGACCTCATTACTGGCCGTGGCCGCCTGTTCCGAAGCCCCGCCACAATTATTGCTATCTCGTCAATATGAAACCTTTTGCAAACAGGAGATTAAGGAGCACTTGTAGTGTCATTGTAAATAAAATAAAATAAAAAAGGCACTTACGACGTGAACTTTTTCTGAGGGCCTGATTTTGTCTGTGGATACAATTTCAGACTAATGTTATCAACATCTGTATCCCTATAAAATGGGAGAGTGCCTTTAACCACCAGGATATTGCAATGTTTTTATTCCCTACTTAAGTTACTCTTGAATTATGTGCGTTATTTCTAAAAGGGGACATACATTTAACCTCCGGAAATCTTAGGGATATGTTACAAACCTGTAATAGGTGAAAATCTGCAATATAGAGACCCCTACCACATGCTTTGTTTAAAAATTTAATTTCAATAAAATGCACTTATAAATAATGAAAACACTTGTTAAGAACATCCATCCATCCGATTTCTGAGCGGCTGATCCCCTCAAGGGTCGCAGGAGCGCTGGAGCCTATCCC
Organism: Syngnathoides biaculeatus; assembly: GCF_019802595.1. Classification (NCBI taxonomy): domain Eukaryota; kingdom Metazoa; phylum Chordata; class Actinopteri; order Syngnathiformes; family Syngnathidae; genus Syngnathoides; species Syngnathoides biaculeatus. The sequence continues at coordinate 30,878,689 of NC_084644.1, forward strand.
AGCTATCTTCAGGTGGGAGGCGGTGTACACCCAGAAATGGGCGCTAGTCAATCTCAGAGCATGAGCAAACAACTCACATTCACACCTACGGGCAATTTATTCTTCAATTAATGCATGTTTTTTGGGACATGGAATTAAACCGGAGTTAAAAAAATAATAATAATAAAAAGGCTCATATAAAAAGGTCACCAGTATGCCTACTGAGTATGATGTATTTTACTTAAACATTTTGTCATATTGGAAGAATACTGATTCTGGATGGCTCTGGAAAATGTATACCATAATGGTCCATTTACATATCGTATTGATGTTTTGTATAATTGCAATGTGATCATGGTGGTATTAAGAGGTGGCTTAAGACAGGTTAACACCCCACTGAAGGCCCAATCATCAAATCTACTGACCCACCACTTCAAAACAAGCTAGTATTTACTGTACCTGCGTCTGGAGCACTGGAACAATAACGGGCGTGACGTGGGATGGGTCTGCCTGGTCTTCCTCGGCCGTGCATGTCATCTGATGTTTGAGCACCTCTTCTAGTGTGTTGAACTCCTTGTAGCAGGGGAAGCACATGTACACCGACTGGGTCTCCATGGTACCCTGCGGAAGTAGACAAGAAAACATCAGTAATGTGTACAGCGATTAAAGATTTAGGTCCTACAACAAAACAAGATTTCCTTTTAATATAAAACCAATTCAATGTCTTTATGTGTGATGTGAATATGCTTCTAGCAACAGTAAATGGTGTAAACCCTCTCCTGACGGAAGACCAGAGTCCCAGATAATCATGCAATGTCACCTGAAGGCTTCTTCGTACTTGTGCGGGGGGCGACAACACTGACGTCATTGCGGTTATCCTACACGCAGTTGGCCTTATTACTCAAACAGAACCCATGCACACAGTTTTAAAAATGTACTGCAATTTTTCCTCCAAGTGAGGGGTGTGCTATGGCTAGAAATGGCTAAGACACAACATTTTGGTAGCTGTTTTTCCCTTTCCTTTCCAGAACAAGGAACAAAGCAACAACAATGGCAACTGTGTAAGTGTCTGCTAGACCAAATGGACCTAAATGACAGTCTGATACATTTAATTATGCTACAAAATTGATCAAGAAGGCGGCGGTGTAGGTCGTGTGTAGAAGCAAGGGGCACGGCGAGTACACCATCACAGCATATGACTAAAACGGACCAATCACGACAGATAATCTCTGCGGCATGATAAGCACTGCAACAACTTTGGCCGTCGAGTGACGCACAAGGGCCACGTGGCCCAATGCTTCAGGCTCAATGCTTTAGTCACGTGATGCAATGCAGGCGTTAACGGCTGCGCAAGCGCAGGAGTATATAGAAACCTTTATGCTGCATTCAATGTCACTTCCTTGAACCAACACCTTTTCTCACTGCCCCCCTTTATTTATTTTTTTGCAGTGGCATTTGTTGCTGTTCAAGAGCCATCTTTGGCTTGGACTCCGCTTACACCGTCGTTTCAACACAATGGGCTCGCAACGATGAGGCTTCCGAGCTTGGCAGGATTTGCATTCCCCTTTGCAGGATTCCACAAGTGCTTTGTGTCGTTAATAACAACATCCCCCTGCTAAACCTGTGAGGCCTGTTAGCGCCTCACCTAAATGGCTGTTAACATCCTGCTTTAGCAAGTAAAAACAGCGCTGCAATAGATTTGAGAACAGACCACAACTGGTCATAAAACAAGGACAAAGGTCTTAATATATGTGCTTAGTGGCTGAAAAAGAGCAACACGGATTCTTACAGTAATTTAAGCATTTTAATTACTACAGAGGAGAAAAATGGTTGCATGAGATAAAACGACAAAGAAAATTATTATTTGTGGCATCTTAAATATCAACTGTACTTGAGCAACAGTGTCTTTTGTGTTATCTGCTTTTAACCACATTTTGAGGAAAACAATACACAGGCAGTGTGGTGTTCTAAATAAAGAACTGAAAGACTTTATCCATTCATTTTCTACACGGCTTTTTAACATGAGGATCAGAGATGAGTTGGAGCCCATCCAAACTCATTTTGTCCCTGGATTGGTCACCAACCAACCGCAGGACATATATCGCGGGGACTGGCTGGAATATCTCCAAGGAAAAAAAACAAAAATAAAACATGTTTAATGAGCCATTAAAACTACATTGCCAAATAGACCTAGCCATTTTCCACACATGCACACACACATACCTACAATGAAAAACATAAGTATTTGAACACCCTGCTATATTGCAAGTTCTCCCACTTAAAAATCATGGAGGGGTCTAAAATTTTCATCGTAGGTGCATGTCCACTGTGAGAGCGATAAAGAAAAATCCAGAAATCACAATATATGATTTTTTTTAACGGTTTATTTGTGCGATACAGCTGCAAATAAGTATTTGAACAACTGAGAAAACCAATGTTAGTATTTGGTACAGTAGCCTTTGTTTGCAATTACAGAGGTCAAACATTTCCTGTAGTTTTTCACCAGGTTTACACACACTACAGGAGGGATTTTGGCCCCCTCCTCCACACAGATCTTTTCTTGATCAGACAGGTTTCTGGGCTGTCACTGACAAACACGGAGTTTCAGCTTCCTCCAAAGATTTTCTATTGGGTTCAGGTCTGGAGAGTGGCTCGGCCATGGCAGAACCTTGATATGGTTCTTACAGAGCCAATCCTTGGTTTTCCTGGCTGTGTGCTTTGGGTCATTATCAGGTTGAAAGACCCAGCCACCACCCATCTTCAATTCTGAGGGAAAGAGGTTGTTCCCCAAAATCTCACAATACATGGCTGCGGTCATACTCTCCTTAATATAGTGCAGTTGTCCTGTCCCATGTGCAGAAAAACACCCCCAAAGCACGATACTACCAGCCCCATGCTTCACAGTAGGGATGGTGTTCTTGGGATGGAACTCATCATTCGTCTTCCTCCAAACACGGTTAATGGAATTATGACCAAAAACTTCAATTTTGGTCTAATCTGACCACAAAACATTCTCCCATGATTCCTCTGTATCATCCAAATGGTCATTGGCGAACTTAAAAGGGGCTTGACATGTGCTGGTTTAAGCAGGGGAACCTTCCATGTCATACATGATTTCAAACCATGATGTCTTAGCGTATTACCAACAGTCACCTTGGAAACGGTGGTTCCAGCTCTTTTCAGGTCATTGACCAAGTCCTGTCATGTAGTCCTGGGCTGATTCCTCACCATTCTAGTTAATAGGTGTTCAAATACTTATTTATAGCTGTATCACACAAATAAATTGTTTAAATTATTTTTTAAAAAATCCTACATTGTGATTTTTAGATTTTTCTTTTTAGATTATGTCTCTCACAGTGGACATGCACCTATGATGAAAATTTCAGACCCCTCCATGGTTTCTATGTGGGAGAACTTGCAATATAGCAGGGTGTTCAAATACTTATTTTCTTCACTGTAAATTGGGGCAGGCTAATTGTATCTATTTTGGGAGTGGGGGGGGTGACCATTTTGATATAGGTTTCCGCTTGACTGTGACAATATTAACTCACTCTTCAGTAATAACATTTGTTTGTACTGAAAGACTTGCATAGTGTATAAATATTCAAACTGTCTCTACAGTGTGACTATTTTATTTACGTTGAAAGCAGCCAGACTAGCCCAAAGTACCAGTCCGAGTGAGACTGTAACACTCACCCCATACTCTTTTAACTCCTCTCCGTGACGTACACACATTTACAGTAAACTAAGCCACTTAAGCAGCTACGCTAGTAGACCATCTAAAAGAGATGGATTTGCGGGCTGTGGGGATACTGATCTAGCTACCACCATAAGTGCATTTAATGACAAATAATGCTAAGAAGGCGCTCATGATGGCCTCGTGTTACCCCCCACCCCACTCCAAGGAAGCTAAAGTAGGAATTGAAATCTGACGCAAATATAGGTGTTATGAACTGCAACAAATAATCGGCAAAAAATATGAGAGTAATGAGGAGATTTTAAAAATTGTCCAAATCCTCAGAATTTCAGGCTCTACCTATTCACAGATTTTGGGAATCTTCCATGAAAGCAGAATACTGATATTTGGGTTTAATTTAGATATGGCCTTTCCAAACATCTGCTTTTACTAATGACAACGATCAACATTTTTTGACTAATTTTCTGACGACAGGGACAAAACCAGAAACTGAATCAGAATGAATTTGTCCATTTTCTGCACTGTCAAGTTTAAACAATGTCCTGTTGAATCTGTCTGAATAAACAGTGGAAACTTTTTTTTAAAAAATTAAAAAAAAATTGTAGAGTATTAAAACAATCATGGAGGAACGTGTGTACGGTTGACATTTGAAATTCAGTTCTTTTAACAGCCACATTTTGAGGAAAAAGTGAAAAAAGACGTGTATAAAGGGACAAAAAACTTCCTCTAGTGAGAACAATTCAGTGTTTTGTATTGCACATCATAAGAGCCCATATACATCCATATGGAAACGAAAACTTTCCCAAATTCACCTTAATGTCCTTTATAGTCCACTCAGTATACTTTGTAGTTATAATAAGGTAAGAAGCGGTTACTTTAAAGCCAAATCGTGAGTCGGGGCCTTTATGTAACGTTTAGACACTATTTCAAAGCGTCAACACTTCCCTCTTTTAGCCTTTCGTTAACGTGGTTTTAAATATATTGTAAAAAAATATATGAGTATGGAAAACAAAATTATAACGAGGGGCTCATTTCCCCAAAAACCAAAAGTAACATGTTCGACGCCGACTAACAGCGAGGGGCTGTTAGAAGCCGCCACGTTGAACGGTATGTGGACTAAAACCGCGGAGCTAAATGGCCTTGCGGTCAGGAGCAATATAGCTAACGGCGTGGTGACTGGATAGCTTCAAAAGCTAACGAAACGAAGCCATCTTTTGACATGTTAAACCATTGCAACAGGAGAAAATTACTAATTCCCCGAACCACTGTCGCTTCCTTGTCGATGTTCGACAGTCAATGAGAAGAAGAAGAAAGGGGAGAAGAAGAAGAAAAGGAACAAGAAGAAGACCGAGGAGAAGAAGAAGAGAATCCTTAAGACAGAGGGCGGGTTAGCCTTCTTCGGTGGTGTAATGGCGGCGACAGTGAAAACGCAAAGAACCGTCGTCCCCACCGCGGTGATATTGCACATGTATGAACGCACAGGAGGAATAGGTATCACAAAAATGTGAAATAGAAGCGAATAAATGTCGATTAACTCACCGCGGCTTGACGTTACGTTGTGACGTCGAGGCTGGAAGGGGAAATAGGACAACAAGTTTCGTTGGAAGAAGCGCGTCGCTGATTGGCCCACGTGCTGTACTTGGGCCACCAATAGTGTTTGTGGACACTGAAATTTGGAGGCGAAAAGCGCGCTCAAACATGGCGGAAGCGTCAAAAATTGCAATCGATCATTTCCAAGGTCAAACACAATTCACGTAATAACAACAATAGCACATAAAGAACACAGGACACATTAAGGTGATAATAAAGGTATCATATACTTGAAATAATATAAAAGAATATAGTTAGATTCCAAACAGAATGGAAAACAGTTTATGAATACTAGGTAACTGAACATAATCCAAGGACAACAAACCAATAGTATTCTGGCATACTACAGCAACATGAGGATGGGAACAAAAGGAATCATTACATTCAGAAGTGGTAGTAAATTACAATACCATTGAAAAGTTGTTCCCCCCGAACTCTATCCAAGAGTCACTGATGGTGCAGTCGTACACACACCTGACTTTGTGTGTATCCATCCATTCACCCATCAATTTTCTGACCTGCTTATCCTCAGGAGGGTCATGGGAGTGCTGGTGCCAATCCGAGATGTCATCAGGCAGGAGGCAGAGTACACGCTGAACTGGTTGCCACCCAATCGCAGGGGACACTGAGACAGACAACAGTCACAATTACATCAAAGGGCAATTTAGAGTCTACAATTAGTGCATGTTTTTGGGATGTGGGAGAGAACCGGAGTGCCTGGAGAAAACACAGGCAGGCACGGGGGGAGAACATGCAAACTCCGGGGCGGGTTATGAACCCTGGTCCTCAGAACTGAGGCCAATGCTTTACACCTCCACCTTACACCTTGGTATGAAATTCCAAACATAGGCATAGAGCGGGAAGTGTATTCCCTCCGAGCGGTTGGAAAAAGTACTTACAACCCATCATTGCTGCCGTTACAAGACTACAAAACCCATTGTCAACAGGGCAGTCAGGGTAAAGGTTGCTGTCCAGTTGAAGCACATGATCTGGTTGCTCTGGTGAGAAAGGTACCGTGTCAACAGAAGCAGTGCAGGCAGCGGCAGAGAAAGCTACAGAGAGGGGACCATTTAGTTTTTTTTCCCCCTTTGATAATGGGGGTCGAAGGTCAGAGGATGATTTAATGCTGTGTAAACATCTTTGAGACAACCCGTTTGTAAAAACAAGCTATAAAAATAAGAGCCTTGGCTTAATTTGCAGCAGCTAGAATCTTTTGATATGGATACCTGATTTCTCCGTTTTCATTTCTGTTTCGGAGGAATAAATGGCGAGAAGGGTCGAGGTAGCCTATTTCATCATGACTGGAGAAGCCGAGGATGGCAACGTACTCAGACATTCTGGATTTTACATCGATACTAGAGGACAAACTCATCATTCATCAGCTAAAAATAGTTCCAGACGCCTTTTCTGTCGTAATTTGCCTCATGTATAGTCTCAACAATGATTATCCAAATGCAGCTTTGAAATAATCCATGGATGTTGGCAGCGCAACGCGTTCATCGAAAGTCCTAGCACTCAAAAACAAGATTGCAGAGCAAAAAGTTTGATCGGATCGCTTCAAGTGAGTTGTCTTTGGATAAAGACAAACGGGGTCACTTGACATCTCCATTTTTGGACTGCAACTGTTAAATGTGACGTGATTGACTTCAAGACTCACTCATCACTTAATACATTTCAAACTGCACGTCTGTCAGGATGGAGAACTGACTCGGTCACAAATTTTAGAGATGAGCCCTTCAAAAAACCTACATTTGCAATTTGTGATTTGGAGGGATTGATAAAAAATTTTGATTGGTGGTGAGGTCAATTTCTGAAATAGTAACGTGGCTGGCTTAAAATTTTGATGTTGATGCAACGAATGGGCTTAGCTGGAACAACTTACATTTTCTTGTTAAATATAGAAATAGCCATTTGTTGGTTGGACTTTTAATACGTCACCAGTATTTCATCAATTTAACTTATTGTAAGCAGCATCAACTTACATGGAAGTGTAAACTAGAAGTCCTTCGCTCTCCAGAGGTTTCAACAACAAAGGTTCAGCACACCTTCACAGATCTAGAGTGCACAGACATTTAAGCAGCACCAACCTCTCCCCCACACACTGCCTCAAGGCCATAATTTCAAATTCAGACGATACTCCTCTCTAAAAAGCACAGTGGGTTTTAATGAAGTCTGGCGGTTGTGAGCGGACCGTCTCCATTCTTTCGTAGAATATTTATTGCAGCGCACTGGCACGCTGCCGCCTTTTTTAAATGCACATGCTAAATTAAACGTTTGTTCTCGTGTGGCCTGGCCCATTCATCAATTAGACTCTCAACCACAACTGCGCAGTTGGAGATCCGTGACGGGAATTGGAGGAAAGTTTCCGTCTTTACCAAACTCAGTCAAGATTCCAGGTTAAAATCTCAGCTCAGGTCTGGAGTTTGTATGTACTCACCAGTTCACTGAGGACTGCACATTGTCCATTGTTGTAAAGTGTGAATGCCGGTTTGTTGAAATTTTCACCTCTCGTCGAAAGTCAGCCAGGTTAGGTCAGCTTTGACCCTAGTGAGGACAAGCAGCATAGATAATTGATATGGGTGTATGATGGTGTATTCGCTGTGGCTGTCTCATAAAGGTTTTTCAATCTCACATTCTCAGTTGTGTGGAATTTTGGTGGGTATTCTCCAGGTAGTCCAGGTTCCTGCCACATTACAAAAACATGCATGGTAGGTGCACGGAAGAACAAATTGTTCATAGGTTTGAATCTAAGTGTAATTAATTACGTGCCCTACATTTGACTGGTGACAAGTCCAGGGGTGAATCCTGCCTTTCGCCAACAAAAACTTTCCTGCTCCCTCTCCATGGTCAGTCAAGACACGTCTTTCAAAGAGAAGTAGTTTACGTTTTTATTTTCTTTCATACACTGACTTGCTTTCAAAGAGCCCAGCTGATTTTGCGCAAGCAGGTGTTTACAAAATGTGAGAGAGAACTCCAGAGGAAGATGTTGGAAATGGGTTCCAACCCAGGTCTAGTGGAACAGAGACTTGACGTAGACATACTAAGTTGTTGCACACTGTGCTGCTCTGCAAGAATAAATAAATAAGTAAATAAATGGCGGCACGGTTGATCAGCTGGTAAAGCGGTGGCCTCACAGTTCTGAGGACCCGGGTTCCTGTGTGGAATTTGCATGTTCTCCCTGTGCCTCCGTGGGTTTTCTCCGGGCACTCCGGTTTCCTGCCCCATCACAAAAACATGCAACATTAATTGGACACTCTAAATCAACCAGAGGGGTGATTGTGAGTGCAGCTGTTTGTCTCCCTGTGGCCTGCGATTGGCTGGCAACCAGTTCAGGGTGTACCCTGCCTCTTGCCCGTTAACAGCTGGGATAGGGTCCAGCACTCCCCGTGACCCTCATGAGGATAAGCGGCAAAGAAAATGGATGGATGGATATATATATATATATATATATATATATATATATATATATATATATATATATATATGTATTTTTTGCCAAGATTAATGAACTCATCCAGATTAAAAAACAAATATGTCCAGTTGATGATCAGAAAAATGAAATTATTCATTGGCAGGGAATCAAAAACAGTTCCAGATCTTTTTAAGACCTGTGGTGGTAGTCATGAGTTTTCTGGGCACTGTATTCACATACTTTATTACTAATAGCTAGTTTGGGGGGGGGCACAACAGACAGAAAAGAGGAAGTGGGAGTAAGACATATGAAAATGGCCCCTTCTGGGGCCTCATCACGTTAATGTTTCTCCTTCAAGGTTATTAAACTATAGCCTATGGACGGTGGCAGATCCATTGGGTGGCTGTGGCCCATCTGGCCGCGAGCCAGCTCTTTAATACGCATTTGGCGTCTGGTTCAGCAGTCTGGAAGGAGTCGCGCATCCTCCAGTGGATCAGCAGGGCATCTGGGGGCATGCTATGAGTGTAAAATATAATAGTTAATGCAGCACAATGGAGCCTGGCAGTGCTTGCTCCCGGCATCAATTTGTTAAGTGTTGGGCTGGTTGATAAACAGTAGTGGGAGAGTGAATCAAACCACCATGACTATATAAAATGTTGGTAAAGTCACAAGGGACAGTCAATATGGTACTAAAGGGGAAAATGAAAAAACACGTCAGCAACTTGAAAAAAGTGGAACAAAAAAAATGTGGAGTCACCACCTTTTCAAGCATTTTTGCTGAACATAAAAATAAATGTTTGATTGTGTAGCCAATGGAGGGGTTGGTTTGCCTTTTTGTGGAGGTACCAGCTAAAGCTTTTCATTACATAATCCTTAATGCTTGAATACATCCATAAAACCAGATTTGACCACTTATCTTGTTCAGGATTGCGGCCAACATGGACTACATTCCACCTGACCTTGGCCAAAAGGTCGTCTGCCCTGGATTGGTTGCCATTCAATCGCAGGACAGACCGACAGTCACTCATTCACACTGTCACTGGGGAAGGAATTAATCTTCATTTGTTTTTAGTGACCTGAGCTGAGTAAATATAAACATGGGGTCCTCAGTCACCCCAAGACCGCTGAGAATTCCAACAGAAATGTACCCTCTGGTGCAGATCTCAGGAAGGATACCTATAACAACCACATTAGGTGCATTCTCCTAGGGAATCAGTCCCCATTCTGTCAGATGCAGGCCTCCTTAAGGAGACCTAAACCAATTTCCTTAGGTGATGACTCGGGAAGGATTCAATCATCCACTCCAGTTTCCACGTTTCTATTAGACTAGGTTATCCTTAGGTGGAGATCTAAGGAAGAATACCTAGACTGTGGCAATCTTTCGAAGACTGAGTCTGCTTCCTCTCCAGCGCTATTTTCCAGTGGCGATTCTATCATTTCACCCTCAGGTCTCAAGAGTAGCCTTAGACTGCCTTCCTCAAGTTCGGTGCCAGGGAGAATTCAATCATTCCACCTTCTTTAGTACAGTCTTTTTTTTGCAGGAATTCCATCCTACTACCTACATTTAGTGAAGTTTCTGGGAGAAGAAGAAGATGCAGGTCACCGGAAGGATACCAAGATTACTTTCCTTAGGTGTCCCTGTGATAATAATTATGCCTACCCCCAGGTCCAATCTCCAGGTAGGATAGACTACCCATCTCAGGTGTACTTTCCAAGTGAGATTCATCAGACTGCCTCACAGTTGCATGCTCTTGTAGTGAAATTCAACAGCCTACCCATCAGTCTCCTTGCCCTGAGGTGTGTTCTCCCATGAGGGACTAAAGCAATCTGGCACCCACCCACACACTATAAAATCTCCACAATGATTTCATCAGGGTTTCCACTTCAAGTGTAGTCCACAAGAGCGATCCCATCATTCTTTGTCTTCTCAGGTGCATCTCTGAGAAAATTAAATGACTTAGAATCTTTATAGGATGCATTTCGCTGAGGGTTCCAGCAGTCTGTACTCATTGGGTACAGTCTACAGGAGGGATTCCATCAATTGGCCTGCTGCCAGGGGCCGTCTTGCGCAGGATTCTGTCAGTTTCTCACCAGGAGGGATTTAATTCTTCCTTTTACCCTTAGGCACAATTTCTAGACTGATTCCATCAACCCAAATCTCGTGCATATTCTGCTAGACTCCCCCACAAGTGCAACCGCAAGGAAGACTAGTCTACCCACCAGCAGTCCATTTCTCAGAGTATTCTGTTACTATTGTGCACTGCTCACGTGTGAAATATTGGGATGTGTTCCACCCAGTCTCAGTGACAATTCACTTTGCGCCTTGTGGCAGAAACTCTCTCCAAGAGCATTCCTTCAGTCAACCTGCCTCAGGTGCAGTCACTTTTGAATTGCAACCCTTAGCTAAACCTCTCCACGGGTTACATTTGTCTTGACAATGTGGCTATGGCTTGGCTCAGGGAGTGAATTTTATAATTCCTGGTCTTCTCAGGTTTACTGGTCGCTCACTTTTGTCATGAGCTGGTATGAATAAATGTGAGACTGCAGCTGGAATCTCTTAAGCTCCGAGCACATTCACGCCCAACCTCTGTTTCTCTTCACCGATGTGATTTAAATAGAATTTCTAAGAACAGGAGTGAAAGAACAGGCCAGCACTCAGCCAATGCCTATAAATAGTCTAAAAAGGATGTAAAATGTTCCTGTACACCCGAAGACTTCATTAAAACCTACTATACCTTCACAAAAGGGTCTTGTGTGAATGAAAAATGATGGCCTGGAGACAGTGTGTGAGTTTGGGCCTAGTTAAATATCCATCTACTCTAAGTGTACTTGAACAAAGTACAGTGTGTCTAAAATTCAAACGTGCTTAGTTTTGATTGACAGGGAATTTCACAGACAGCACTCTAGACAGATGGTTGTGTCCCCTCTTCTCCAGATAATGAAGCACACCAGGTACAAACCTCAAACACCCTGAAAGTAAAATTGAGTGAAAAGACAAATTTATCTAGTGTATCTATGTCCATTTTAGTGTTTCACACTTTCTTGTTTTTTTGGGGGGTGATGAGCGGGACAACGTGATAACCATATGCTGTACGTTTTCAGCGCGATATATAAAGTGTTTACATTGTACATTTCAAGGGATTCAAAGATGCCTAACAACATGGGGGAAATTAAAGTACTGTATATAGAGATGCAGGCCAATCAGAACATGTTGGAAAACTATTTCAGTTGCTCAATTCCAAAGTTCAACTCATATATTCCAGAGATGAAGTAGTGAAATATTCTTCATTTTGTCTAATTTTGATGAGTCTAGCTCACGAAAAACCCTAAATGGTACATCAACCACAATTATTTTCAATGTAGAAATGAGGTAAGAATTAGCATTCTGAAAAACATCATTTCACGAATTAGTATGTTTTATTTTTTGAACGACTAAAATACAACTTTTGTATGATACGCTTTACATAACTGTATACATACACTATGTATATCAGAAGGTATCATTGAAACGTTTTGACACTTTTGATCACTATTAATTACACATTTTACTAGTCAGATAGTAACGTAAATAAATCGTCCGTGATTCCAAACTAGTGTTTCATTACATTGTGTCAAGTGAAATTATCCGGTATCACTAAAAGTATTAACTACATGTGCATCTTGGTTCAATTACCTATGGCAGTGACCTATAGCGGTAGGCAGAACAAATTACTGTAAATGTTCTTCCACTAGATGGCAGAAGGTACACAATTAAACCACGTACATTTCTGTGCGGCGTGTTTGTATTTAAAAAGATGGGCCTTGGACCAATATAGGTTGGGAAACTGCTAAGATTCAGCAATATCTATAAAAGGCCGCTGCACGACTGTATCGCCACGTAAAGCTGTCCCACCATTGTGCGACCTGGAACAGGTAAATAGTTCTGTAATTTTGTTTCATTACATGGATGACTTCCATAGAGTAGTTTTACTCTTTTAGTTTCATTATACAATTGTCCACTTTGAAAAGGTGAGTAGTTCTACAAAATTCTAGTTGATACAGTGGTTGACGTATCATTATACTGTTTACAGATGTTAAAAAGTCATCATCTGGAGCCTCCCGCAACTAAATTTATGGTGGAGGAGGTTATGACCTTAGATTAGTCGCTAGTTAATAGTTTCTTTATACTTATATGACGGAAAATAATGTAAAATTTTTACTTTAACATTGTTAGTACAGTTAAAACAAGTTCAAACTGACTTGACAATTTGAGACAGTCACTTTGTCCCCCGTCAGCATGAAATGATACAGGCAGCAATCACATCACCCTGTTCCCATGGCGATTGGGGAATGTGGTGACATGTTTGGAGTCTCCATTACCGCGGTGCAATTAAAACATGGCAATGTGGAGCCGTCAACCTTCATCACTTTATTAAGGAGTTTAATTATTTTAGAGACAAACAAAATGCGGTCTCTCTCTCCATCCATCCCTCTTTCTTCTCCTCTATCCGAACATTTCGCTGGTCTCTCCACAAATGAGGTCGGTAAAGAACGTGGGAGGTCCGAAAGGGTTTTAAAAGAAAATTAAAACCTGACATTAAAACACCACGGCCTACAACAGTGGGCTGGAATCAGGAGACAGTCAATGGAAGATTCTGTTTTCACCCCCCTTTTACTACACACTCGCTCTCACGCACACAAACGAGTAACAAGCCTTGTAACATTCTGTTCACATTGAAAGTCAACAGAAACAAGCGCTCCGAGTCGATGTACAGTATCTTTGATGTGACAGTTTTCTGCTACTACTACTACATATTTTTAAAATATACAAAAAAAATCTACAATAAATAATAACAGTAAAGACAACTGGAAGCGGAAGGGAAGTCAAGACGGGAGAAATGGAAGGAGAGAGAATAAGAAGTGATAATTTTTTTTTTTTCCTTTATCGGCCTCCGGAACCAGGGGCCAAAAAACAAAACAAAAAAACCAAGTCGTATAGTATTTACAGATTGCGACACAGAATAAAACAGTCTTGTCGCTAGGACCCGCCATCTACTGGAGGAAAAAAATAATTACAAGAACAACAATAGAATAATGATAAAAAATAAAATAACTGCTAGTTGATATTTACAGATTAGCGGTGTTGTGGTGGAAGAGGAAGAACATGGGGGGGGGGGGAATAAAGTTCATGATCTGCAACTGGAAGTTGAGGACTCCTTGGGAGGAAGTAGCTCTTGGCCATGATGACGACGACAATAACGGCCTCCTGAAACACTATCCAGTTTGGATGACCAATCAAGTCGGTTTGTATGCCAAATATTTGTACAGAAGCTCCCCACTCACGCATTAAATGGGCAAGTTAAAGGAGGAAAAAGAACGGCTTCTGTAGTGTGCTTCATTTGTCATTAATTTGAAAATCACCTAATCTAAAAACCAACTGATGTTCTGCCTGTTTAAAAAAAAAAAAAAAAAAAAAAACTAAATGGATTTTTTTAAGGGTACAAAATGACACTCTGAAGGAGCAGTTTTTTTGTACCCTTTTTTTTTTTTTTTTTAAGGAGCAGTGTATGTGATTGTCATTCTCCGAAAGCCAAATGGCTGCTGCACATAAAGTGAGCTACTGGAAAAATAAACAGAAAACAGGGGATAAAAAGTCCATAATATAGAGAATGCATGTTCAACCCCAAACATCCCACATAACCTGGACTTATAAAGTCATCTTATATATATGAAGCCTATCATGGGGGAAACAGCAATTCATGACATCTGTGCATATGTATAAAGTCTAAGTGTTGAGAACAAGAAAAGCAGAATGGGAAGATAAAAACAATAAAATCATGACGGGGTGCTGTTGGTAGGGTGTGTACGATGTTGGCTTCTCAGGTACTGTTGCTGATGGAGCCTGGCGCCGAGCCGGGCTGGGCGGTACTGTCTGACACACTTCCATCTGCAGAGCGACAACGGTTAAATGTAAAAAAAAAAAAAAATGTTACTTTAATATTCCACAGAAAGGCTTCAGCATATAGTAGCATTGCATGACTAATAAATCAAATACAATATCTAAAAGAAATGATCAGCACCAGCACACCCACAATCCCAGTGAGTATAAGCAGTAGGAAAAATGGATGGATGACAAAACAGTTTGTGCATGTTCAATAGGACTATTGGGGAAAAACATACCAACAAAATGTTTGCAAAAAAATTTGCAAGTGTGTGTGAGTGTTTTCTACATACCATGTGAGGCAGGTGTTGTCTGTGCACGAGCGTGAGGAGGAATGAGAGTTGAATTCAACTGGGGATCGATAGATAGCTCTGAGAAGAGACGACAGAAGGCACATGAAAAAAACAACCCAACGAATTTCACTCCCCATCAACTTTTTCAGGATTGACGAGTGTGTACCGACCGACGGGACTGAAGTTGAAGACGAGAGGCAGTTCCCGCCCACTAGGCAGGCGGGTGTTGGGCTGGCGCAGCTCATCGAAGAAGGCGTGTGCGCAGGCTTCTAGTGGAGACAGACGGGTGACTGGTGTGTACTCCAGAAGTCGAGAGCAGAGCGCAATGGCCTCTGCCGGCGTGCGGGGCTTAAACACCTAAAAGGCATTACAGTAAGATTTTTTTTTTTTTTTTTTTACCTCTGCCAAGGACTTTACATTTTGGGGCATAACTGGGGGGGGAGATGAAAAAAAGAAACGGGAAAAAACAACAACACCAGATGCACGTTTTCTCACTGGCAAAAAATAAAAACGGAAAAAGCTACAATCTAAAGGCGGCTTTTCAATTAATTGGTTTAGAACACAAACAAAATGAATTGATAGATTCCAAATTCCAGCTTTTGAGTCTTCTTAATGAACAACACAAAAAAGGGGGTGGGAAATAGAGGCTTTCAAAAAAATATTTTTACAACTAAAAATAAAATTGCAAAGATTTTAAATTCAGGCTGCTATTTTTTCATGAAAAAAAATGGGGGGGAGGCCAAGTTTTAGAATTTTTGATGAATATCTTTTTAATTAAAATATACAAATACAGAACTGAGGAAAAAATAAGCAAAAAAGAAAACAGGCCTTTTCAACATCCATCTTCTACCACTCATTTTTTTTTATTAAAATGAAAAATAAATGAATTGACCAATTTTAAAGTCACACAATTACATCTATCCATTTTATACAAATTCAAAATGTAATTTTTTTTAGGCTTTAAAAAGAAGTCAAATACTTGTGAGGTCCCCAAAGGGCTATCACAGTTACGTAACATTTTGACTTAAGGTGCTTAAGATGAGCAGAAAACAGTATTTCCCATTAAAAACTGAAGTTTGACTTTTTGTTTTGAGTCATACATTTGTCAATCCTCATAACTTCCAACGCTCTTCTGAGCTGCTCCTACAGTAAATCATATATTTTAATAAACAACAGTCAGACATATGTGTAGTATTTCATCAGAGGGCCACGGAACGCCTCCCTCATAACTAATTACAGACGGTTGTGCTCCGTTACTAACCAAAACAGCAGCCTACAGGTTGCAAAACAAATCCCCCTATCTGCAGTCTCATGATGTACAGTATGCAAGGTGTTTGTAGGTGGTCCAAATTACAACTGTTGGCTTGAAAGTAGAAGTCAGCACATTATAGCAAGCAACAGTCATGCGGGATGAGATAAAACAGAGTTGAAGAGAGATATTGATTTGACACCAGTGAGTCATTCAACACTAATTAATTACCTTTGTCCAAGGGTGAGCCTTAATCTGTGGGAATTTGAACTCTGTGTAGTTGGGGTTCATCTCTCTGATCTGTTCCCTTGTCGGAGTTCCAAGAACCTGAGACAGGTGTTTGGAACGTTACTTACAATTATGTATTATCATCTTTGTAAAAGTCAGAATTTCCAATAGTGCTCTCGTATTGAATCTTGTCAGATTCAACTCCCTGATGTATGTACCTTGATTATTTCTACTAGCTGGTCCACACCACTGTCCCCCGGGAAAATGGGCTGGCCCAGCAGCAGCTCGGCCAGCACGCAGCCTGCCGACCAGATGTCGATGTTGGATGTGTAGTCTGTAGCGCCGAAGATGAGTTCTGGGGCACGGTAGTACCGCGAGCAGATATACGACACATTGGGCTCACCCCGGACTAATTGCTTTGCGCTGTGTGAGAAAGCGACAGTAGACAGAAACAATTAGGGAAGTACGGTTGGTGAGCATATTAATTCACATTAGAGACTCACACTTAATTAAACTTAAGGTACTACTTGTAACTTTATGCCTTCAATGGGTACAACAACTTTGAATTCAAACATTACCTCATGTTACAATCGGTGTATCTTTATAAAGGCCATATTGTTATGCCTTTTGTAAATCATTGCCTACAATAAATAGTAACACTTTTAAGAGTAAGTTCTGGCCCCATATTCGGTGAGTTCAAGCTACTACGAAATTTTGAAACAATCAATTTGGTTAAACATACGAGCAAAAGAAAACACGTAAGAAAGCTGACGCGCATGCCAATGGAAAGAATGTTGAAGATATATGGGTGTAAAGTGTGCTGCTAACCTGCCAAAGTCACAGAGCTTGAGGATGGCTGTCTCTGGGTCCACCAAGAGGTTTTGGGGTTTGATATCTCTATGACACACACCCTGGGAATGGATATAAGCCAGGCTCCTGAACAGCTGGTACATATACACCTGGTGAGATGGACAAAATGTTTCAATGCATTAAAACGGCGCAGATTTTTTTATTCATAGTCTTGGAGTTTTACTAGAGCTGTACATGCCTATACTAAGCTTGAGTCAACTAAGGCTGTGGCTTACAAATGTGGGTGGTGGTGTTAATTGTGACTCACACTCCTATAGTTGTGCAACGGCTATTCGACAGAATTATGATTATCACTCCCTTTTCTCCCCAAACACTATATATTCATGGGAATTCTTCCATGTCATAAAGTCAAGCATAGAAATGGTCAGTTCGTAGTGTTGCACACCAACCGCAGCGCAATAAAACTACTGTGACATTCTAAAATTTGAATGGGGGAAAAAAAAGCTAAAAAGTACACATACAAGTTTAACATTGGGGGGAAAAAATCATGGAGGAAAACTCAAAATTTCGAAATGCAGTCTTTTAATCTGGTAGTAACTCACCTTTTACAGAAATGTGGTTTTGAATGAACAAAAAGTAAATGTTTAAGAGGTGGGGACTCAAAACTTGTAAATATTTTCATTCAGCAAAAACCCACATGGGGATATGCACTCCTTTTTCGGCAGGGGTGGGGGCGTTCGTAATAAATTAGTGAACTTAAGAGAAGCTTATCACTGGGGAAACAATGTAAAATTATGGTAATACATGGTATGCAAAAAGGGACAAAAAATGGTGATGCAGTACATCTCAGATTTGAAAAACTTCATTTGGGACTGTATGCTTTTTATTTGAGCAAAACACTACATATATATGAAGGTCCATGCTTTTCATAGAGGAAAAGTGCTATTTTTCTTTCCCCTGGGGGAAGCAATATTTGTGTAGTATGTATGTGGACCAAGGCTAAAACTTTTGCGGTACAGTATGCATTTAATTATTTGGCAAAACTCGGAAAATATGGCGAGACATGCTTTTCATTGGGGATCAAAGGTCCTGTGTTTTGGCAAACCAGTTGTTTCAATGGTGTCTCAATAAACATGAAATCATCCACGCATAGAAAAACTAAAATCATACACGCATTCCAGAGTGCACTGTAATTAAGTCACTCAAATCTCCCGACCTTATGTACGTCAGATCTCCACCTTCTCTTTCTGTTTCCGATACAGCGCCCTCAACATAAACACGTGTGCTCGTAAGTGGGTCTTCTATACGGAGGCAACCAATCAGAGGAAAGGGAGTAGTCTTGGCCAAATACGGCCAAAGCAGATACATAACTGTCAGACAAAACCAAAGTGTTTTTTGAAATGATTCTTTTGTATTGTCCATTTTAGAGAGGTCTAATTGGCCAAATATGGGGCCTTTAAAAATCATACATGCTTTTCATTTGGAAAAAAATTACATTTTTCAGAATAGGAAAATTCACAAAACTTGGGGAGTGGTTGTTGGCAGAGGGTAAAACATCCCCACATGACAAATCACCGCCATCATCGTCA
Source organism: Syngnathoides biaculeatus (assembly GCF_019802595.1). Lineage (NCBI taxonomy): Eukaryota > Metazoa > Chordata > Actinopteri > Syngnathiformes > Syngnathidae > Syngnathoides > Syngnathoides biaculeatus. Next base: position 30,897,456 of record NC_084644.1, read on the forward strand.
TTAAAAACCTCACGACGCATCACATCATGATAAAATACAAAGGCTAAAATTGGCGCAACACTGCTTGAACAGGCGGAGAAATTGAGTGAGGTTAAGACATGCTGTGACGGAAATGTAACCCTAGAGGCAGAAGGATGAGTAAGATGTGTCTCAAAGCTTTGAGGAAACTGGAAGCTGAATGAAGCAGTGATTTGGCCCATAAGAAAATCAGAATTTTTTTTCCCTCTCTGCTGCAAGACACAAAGAACACCCTTTAATAGCTTTAACTTTTAAAAGACTGAGTCAAGTAGCTTTTCCTCCTTCCCTGCTACTGTAATCCTTCAAGAGCCAATTGGGAAAAGATCCACAGGCTCAATCACCTTAAGGAAAGAGCCTTTACTTTCAGTCTATTCCAGATTTAATTTTGTTGCATTCAACTCGATATTTTGTAAGAATCTCTGTTTAAAGTGAGGAAAAAGCAAAGACACAATGAGAATGCGGTGTTTACCTTAACATAAATGATGGGGATGGTTGTTTTGGCCTTATTGAAGTGCCGAGCCACCCTGTAGACAGTCTCCGGGACGAAGTCAAGCACCAGATTCAGGTAGACTTCATCTTTCTGCATAAAACAGAAAAGGGGAAACATGGGAGTTGTTTACAACTACATGGAGATCACACTTCATTCATCTATAACTATGCAGGTGCAACATTGCAGATGTATCACTTGATCAAAAACAGTGTTGTATGTTGTATGATGTGAAATCCACCCATCCACCCGTATCAAGACAGCATATACAATAAACCTTAACCATACTCATAATTTAATATTGTAGCTAAAAATCAAAGTGCGGAGAGTCTATGTTGAGGAACATACGAATGCAGCCATTGAATGTTCCCTCGTTTTGTACAGTGGGTACGCACACCCCCTTGAATGTTTCACTTTGTTATAGCGCAACGGATTGCTATAACTATTTATTTACACCTAGCCCTTTGTAGTGACAGAAAAAAAATTGTGGAAATGTTTGCAGATTTATTAAAAACAACAACCACACGGTCATAAGTATTCAGAGGCTTTGCTATGACAGATTTAATTCTGGTGCTGTCCATTTTTTCTGATCATCTTTGACATGCTTCTACACCTTCAGTGGAGTCCAGCTGTGTTTGATTATACTGACTGGACTTGATTAGGAAAGATACACACCAGTCTCTATATTAGACATTACTGCTCAAAGTGCATGTCAGACCAAATGAGAATCACAATGTCAAAGGAACTGCCTGAAGGACTCAGACACAGAATTGTGGCAAGGCACAAATGTGGCCAAGGTTACAAAAACAATTTTGCTGCAGTTAAGGTCCTTTAAGAGCTTCTCTCCCTCTTTAATCCTTAAATGGAAGATGTTTGGGACAACCAGAACCCTACCTAGACCTGTCTGTTTGGCCAAACAGCAATTGGAGAAGAGCCTTGGTGAGAGATATAAAAAAAGAACAAGATCACTGTGACGAAGCTCTAGTGATGCCGTCGGGAGATGGGAGAAAGTTCTAGAAAGTCAGTCAACACTCAGTCCTCCACCAGAGTGATCCAACGGAAGACTCTCCTCAGTGCAAGACACACAAAAAACGTGTAAATGACTACGGTGGTGAGAAATATGATTGCTCTGATGTGAGCAAGGTAGAACTTCTTGGCCTTAATTCCAAGCGATATAGGTGGAGAAAACCAGGCAATTTTCATTACCTGCCCAATAAAGTCCTAACAGTGAAGCACGATAGTGGGAGCATAATGCTGTGGAGGTGTTTTTTCCCCCCTTTCGCCAAGATACAGGGACAGGAAGACTGGTTGGAATTTAAGGAAAAATGAATGTATCTAAGTACAGGAATAGCCTGGATGAAAACCTTTGCCAGAGTGCTCAGGACCTCAGACTGGGCAAAAGACTTATCTTCCAACAATACAATGAGCCTAAGCACACAGGTAAAACAAAGCAGTGGATTCAGAATAACGACGTGTTCTTGAATGGCCCAGCCAGAGCCCTGACTGCATTTTGTGTCAACTTGAGTTCACTTAAGTTAACTTGTCTTTGACTACTTTTGTTTGACGATGGAAAACATTTAAGTGTGACTAACATGCAAAAAAAAAAATATATAAATAAATAAATAAATCAGGATTGGAGGCACACACACACACACACACACACACACACACACACACACACACACACACACACTTTGTGACTGCGCAAAGTGGACCTGGCGATGCCCAGACAGCCAATCGGCAGCCTGCCTAAGGCTAGAGTTGGTGCCAAATGTCCAGCGCAACATCGTTAGGCTGTCAGCCTCACTGATGCTAAGTGCAACGTCATGGGGTGAAGATGGGGGGAGGGGAAATCATCTAGGGAGACTGTGGTCTTTTGAACTGCTGTAGCTGCATGTGGTGCAACCTTTGGCAGCGGAGTGAAAATGTGGAATATTCGATAGATAGACACGTGTACAAGTGCATGTATATGCATGTGTGTAAAGATATCTCGCATTGATTAATGTGAGCTCCTTTCTCCTCCCTGCACGTGGCCAAACCATCTCCCCGCCCGATCCACCTTCGCGTCGAAGCTAACGCCGGGCCGGCGGACGACAACAACGCTGGCGTACCTTATGAAGTTATGACGCGGAGCTTTTGTTATGTTCTGAGAGAAGACTTATGTCTTTGGCCGCAAACGGAGCTTTTTATTATTGCTCCTTTTGGAGAACTCTTTCAAGTTTGGTGAGTGGACATCTAGTTAGCTAGCTAGCTTGTGTTACATGCTACTAAACTATCTTTGCACTTCTACTTTGTTATTGTTTTGTGTTATATTCTGTGTGATTAAATTGTCTTGAATGCAATACAAGTGCTTTGTTATATTTTGCCCGTATCACCAAGGGGATTTATTCTAAATTCACACGTAACATATGCCATAAACTGTGAGGCAAATACATCCCCCACAACTTTTTTTTTTTTTTAAATAGCTCTATACACACCTACCTGTCATTTAGAACCTACAAAGCTCTTGTCCTTTTTCACCTGTGCAATCCATTTTTCACGACAGACTGGGTGTTTTGAAAAATTGTGAGGAGTGAATTCATCCCGCAGAGTGTTTGAGCAAAATCCAGCAATACAACGAGCCGGCATTTTGGCTATCACAATGAAAGAAAAATTTAAAAAGTAATTTTTTGCTGGTACAATAGCTATAAACCAATATGAACATTCGACGCCTCTACTGTAAAAAAATATCACTTCCTGGTTCTTCTCCAACACAAATGCTTCAAGAGGATTTTCATTATGGGAGATGCAAAATTCCATATACGACAACATCCTGGCGTGGTGAAAAAACAGATGGGTCCATTCCGGCTGATTTTTTTTCTCTCTCTCTTTTTTTTTTTTTTTAAATAAAAAACATACTAAAAATTATGCTTTGTGTGTCAGTAGACCTTTAAATATACATGAAAAGGTGACATGAAAGGCTAAAAGCAACAATTATGAAGTAGTTAACTTCTAAAACTAATTTGCCAATTAAAACCCTAAAACAGTCACTAGCTGGCGAATCACACTCCAGGATCGGATCTACACCCAGAAGCAGTCGCATATGGACCTACACAAAAAGAAAGGTTATGATTCAAAACATACAGACATGGTCCAACGTTAATGGTGGCCTTGGGCCAGTACATCACCCCACCAATATTTCAAAATCCTCAAAAATCATCACCTCCTGAAAACTTCATCTTCAGCGTAGATCAGATTTTTATTATTATTTTTTTTGATCACCAAAACATCCATTCCAAGACAAGATACTGTGATGATGTATGGAGAAACAACGGTCGGCACTGCCTGACTGGCTAAATAAGCAGCCATTCAGGCTGTCCTCAAGCTAATACCCGAACCGGATCTAACGCCACAAGCCTCATACAGCAGCTTGTACCTTACAACCTCTCGAATGTTATTTTGCACTAGTGCGTGCATCTGTGTATTGACACCCCTGATGTAGTTTACTGTATTTTCACAACAATTAGGCATACATAAGTCTTAAATTTTCTCCAAAATTGACAGAGCGCCTTATAATGTGTGGACCAACGTCCAAAATCGGTAACTGACTGGGAGTATTTTCTGCCAACATGCTGCTTATATAAAGGAAAAGTGGACAAGTGAGAGGACCGCATGTAGACGTTACAGGGGGAAGTGTGGGCGTGGGACAGGACGCTAGAGGCACGCCCCTCAAAGGTAAATAAAGGCGGTGTGTTTTGTGCAAAACATCCTTTTGGCTTTTCCGAGGAGGCATTCCGTAACCTGAATTTTTTTCGTTACCAGAGACGTTCATAAGTAGAGGTACCACTGTAGTGGCAATCAGATATTTGCAGGTCGAAGTCAAAAGACACTTGAGTAATCTTTAATAAAGAAAAAAAAAGTATTTAATATAGTATTTAAATATACGAGGGATGATGGCGACGGAGTAAATTAATTTTGCGCAATCAATTACGTAATTGATCGGCAAGTTACAAAGCCAATCAACTGTTCAGCACAAAATGCTCATGATCGGATGATACCGATCTCACCAAACAAATCGGCAGTACAGTTTAATTTTCCTTACGTTTCATCAAAACTTTTGAAAATATATGCTTTTATGTTGTAAAACAATGATAGGTATTTTTTGAAATGCTATATCCAGTTTTTAATAAAGGAAATGTTAACTTAAAATGTTTTATGTCATCCCATCGTCGACAGTTAATCAACAATTATTAAAATAATCAGGAGCTTCAGCGCGATTCGTATGACTGCCATCTCAAAATGTCACTGCCAACACAGCTTCAAGAAAAAAAAGTCGGAACGATAACGTATACATACCTTTTCACCACTGGAGTAGAAGAAGTAACGTAGCCTCACAATGTTGCAGTGATCCAACTTGCGCATAATTTGCAGCTCTCTATTCTATAAACCAAAAAGAAGGGTAATATGTTCAGAATGGAGAAGTTAAATGAAGCATGCACATAAAGGTTTTATATTCGCGTGGGCGGTGACTACACTGACGTCACAGCGGCTATCCCGCACGCCGTTGTACACAACTGCAACCCACTTGCACAGTTTTGAAAATGTACTGCAGTTCCCCTCCAAGTCGGGGTGTGGCTACAGCTGTGGCTATTTCCTCTATGTTTTTGGGCCATTTCTGGTAGTTGTTTTAACATTCCTTTCCATACCAAGGAACAAAGCAACAACAATGGTGACCATGTAAAGTGTCTGCTTGAACAATGGACATAAACAATATGTTAAATTACGCTGCATAATCGATCAAGAAGATGTTAGCGGTATGTGGAACCGGGATAAACAGTGAGTACGTCATCACAGCATGTGACTAAAACGCACCAATCAAGATGATGTCCAAGGCATTATAGACGCAGCAACCATTTTTGCCCTGTGCAACGTCAAGTGATACATAGGGGCTGCGCGGGCCGATGCATCGTTCACATGATGAAATTTGGGCATTATTGGCCACACGAGCACAGGAATATGAAGAGGAATAAAGGGTGAATGTTTTTTTTTTTCTTTTTGCGACCAATAGTCCCACAAATAAAAAATGGAATCCCTACTCAATATGTACATTTACCTTAAACCGTTTGTCTTGGAGCACTTTTTTGATGGCCACCATCTCTTGGCTGTCAATGAGACGCGCCTGGTAGACTACACCGAAGGAGCCATTTCCTATGACCTTGATGTCTGTGTAAGACACTTCCTGCGGGCGGTCAGGGCCTTGGCCCGGTGTGGCCACCACAGTAGTGACTTTGCCACTGTCACCTGTAAAATAAGGGGACATTAAAAAGAAAAATTAAAAATCAGTGGGCTAAAAACCTGAACTTTCCAAACAGTGATCAAATAGACATGTTTATTTCAGGGCCGATACTGATTCCAAATATGACCATATTTTCCGGACGACAGCACGCACCGGTTAATAAACCACGCCCACTCTCTGTATCTCCCCGGTCCCCCTATACACTAGACGCACTGAACTATAGATACAGTGTGTACAATATGAAATTAGATATTCATGCAGAAAGACATTGTAAGTGTTTGACATACCTTGTTTCCTTATAGTGACTGTAACATGGCTGATAAGCAGCTCAAACATAACAGAAAATTCATTTTTATTATACTCCTCCTGTTCTCTTAACCCACTAAAGTTGTCTTCTTCAGTATCAGAGTTGAAGAACCTCAGAAAGTCTCTATCATTTCAGTCAATTTCACCTTGAGTTTTAATTAAATTAGAAATCTAGTTTGCCAGTATGTGGCCCTTTTCCAACAAATAAATAGTTTGTCTACCGGCCGCGACACTGAGCAACTGTGTGAAATTTTGAAAAGATTTGGGAATTTGTGGTGAGTTGAATAAATTTTTTTTGGTCACAGCGAAATAATTTTGTTTTGTCGGCATGGCAACAACATTCCATAAAGGAAAAAGCTTTTAATAACAGTGTGTGTAAAGGTTGGTTTGAATCGGTGTATCTTTAGGACCTCAAAAAATGCAACAATTCGTGAATAAGAATAATGAGAATAAATTTCTACAATAATAAGACAGTTGCAGTGGTCGCTGCTCAGGCACGAATAATAGTAATATGGTAGTAATCTTAGATGAGACATCTGTTCGAAAATTCTAACAAAAAATGTACAGGCTCAACAGCATGTCTTATAAAGTTAAATGAAAACGCCCTAAAGTATTTTACAGTAAATAAATCAAAATTTCTATGTAATATATTTCAATATATTTCTGTTTTAAGTTAAAATCAAAGTGGGTCGGCAGCATCTCGTTACATACACGCATATATATTTCCCCCTCAATAAATACTTCTCTGAAGGCCAATTTTAAATTCATCTCATAGGCTGTCCAATCAGATAAAAAAGATAAACATATGCTTCAAAATGCCAAATGCTTGTAGCGATAATCTACCTCTCCACTCAAATCCCTGTATTGCCTATGTGTCCACTCAGATATGATGCAGTAATTAATGCCTTGCTGGCATAAAGTTACAAGTGGACCCCAAACGTATCCAAAGGTTGTAGTTGACCATCTTCCTTTAAAACTGTTCTTACCTATTTCACCAACACACTCTTATATGGACACGCAATATATTTATAGAGCAACCTTAAAATTCTAATGATCGTTATGGAATTAAACCATTTCCTGACCTCACAAAACCCTTAACTAAAACAACCTGTATGGCACTATTTGTTGCACTTAGTTAAGACAGTGTTTTATTATTTTTTAATATAACAATGTGTAACTTACTTTTAGCATCAATGTGAATAGTGTTAATTCACCTGTCTTAGTGTTCTGTTGGAGTCTCAGCTCCTTCTTGTGTGGAGTTTGCTTGTGTATGGGTAGAATTTCTACAAGTACACTGACTACCTCTGACATTCCAAAAACATTAATTAGATGAATTAAAGACTAAATTGCCCATAGGTGTGATTTTTTTTTTGCTCTACATGTGCACTGCAGGACATGCAAATTCCATATAGGACAGCTGGCGCTGAGATTCGAACCCAGAACATCAGAACTGTGAACAAGATGTGTTTAACATGTCGTCCACTGCGCTGCCATAACACTTGTTTGGAAATCCAAATGAACTAAATGTTCCGCTGCTACATCACATTTCTTCAAGCGAACAATTTTTTTAATGGGTTTTCAGTAATAAAGTTCAGCTCAGAAACATTTCAAATCATCTCAACGTGTCCCCATTCCAATTAGCGACACATGCATTAAATCCAGTCCACAGGTTGACTTGGCATAATTCAGGGTCAGCTGATGCTTAATGTTGTATTCTCTCAGAGAGTACAAGGCGTACATTCTGAAAGTAGTCAAATAGTGACACCGTTGGGCTGATGTTTTACAAAAAAACGGGCAGAATGAGATTAGACAGTAACTAACAGAGCTGGTTCGAGACGAGCAGGGGGTGTTGGGCCTAGTACAGGCGAAGCGGTTCAGGTCGAGCGCAATTTGGTGAATCAACACCAAGAGCAGTGGCATTGGTGAAGGAGAGAGATGGAACGTGGCACAGCGCTTACGTCAGAGTGCTGTGATTAAAATGGTGTAGACAGTAGCACACCTGCTACTCTATTTTCCCAGGGCTTGTTCACTTTGCACGTCTCAGCAGGACCCCTCCGGATCACTAGGGCGCGTCAAAATGGAGTAAGACGATGCATCATTCAGCAGCCAAGACAGAAAAACATGGCAAAGCCAGCGCTGCGTCATCATGCCACTCCTCGCTAAACACTAGAAATGCAGAACTGATTGTATTTATTGCTGGCTAACTTGTTGAATATCTCTCCTTGAGAGACCAGATCTCTGCCAACTGACATACATGGTTGCATCTCAGTTAGGGGTGCACTGGTACCACTTTTTTTTTTAAGGGAGCACAAGTACAAGCAGCAGTACTTGCATTTAGGTACTTACTGATTATTGATTGCAAGTCTCAATGCTTGATAGTTTAATTACATCTTGCAATTGTGAGGAATCTCAGTTTTATTTTAATCAAATAATTTTCAGAAGCGTATAAACTTTTCTTGAGAAAGGCACAAGTTCAATTAATGGACTTTTTTTTTTGAGTAAGAGTATAGACATATTATTTATGCTAATAGGGAATGTTTGTATTCTTACACACACAAATTACAAATTAGCATATTTAGAAAAACTGAATCTACATTCCTCCCAATAATGCATTCACTATGCAGTGACGAGTATTTGATAATTTCAGTTTTTTAAATATAGAAATTGGGCAGGATTTTGCCTTAATAAGGGTATTTTCCAATGTTGAATGAATCTGTGCAATAGACATTTCATGAATTGAACTGACGCAAATTAACTTGTCGATGATATTCTAATTTGCAAAACACACGAGCTGTAAGTAATGATACCGCTGTAAAAAATTCATTTGGAGAAGGGCTGAGCAACTAATTTTTAATCATTAAAATTTAGGACTACCAACATTATTTGTATTTGCTAAATGATAGAATATTGAGGGTCTCTTTAAAGACAATTTTAAATCACCTAAGACCTGCCAACATTTTCATGGCAGTATTTTTTTAATATTATTTTTTGAAGGAAAAAAAAAAATTAATGTTTAGATGTTACTAATTTATTTTCTGATTGTGAGGAGTCCCCACAAAAGCAACACCATTATCACTATAGTTATTTTTTTTTTTTTTAGCATTCCTACTTTATGGGTTTTTACAATATACAGGCAAGCTCAAATTTTGTGTTGCATGGTTTCAGTGAAGTACCACACTGTGCCATAATGTGTTGAGAGGGCCTGAGAGGTCTACTGGAAGAGATGCAGCGTAATTAATATGTCAAAGAGGAAGAGAAGATTACCAACAGTAATACAGACTTTTACAATAATTTAATTTACATTATATGATAACACATAATACATCTTGTAGCAAGAACACTGACACTTATTTAGAGAACTGTGGCATTGAGTCTTATTTTCGTTCCGTTTCCAAAACAAGTGATGACTCCCATTTCTTGAGAGCAGGAGCGCATGAACAGTCGCTAAGGAATACTTTTAAGTGATTAACATGTTTAAGTGCATTTTTATATGTTTGCATGCGTTTAAAGTGTGTGAAGAAAGCAGAAGAAATTTGTTTTTCTTCTACGACCTCTGTATTGGTGAATTTTAAGCTATTCCAGGTTGGTCTGGGATGCTTATCTTGCGATAATTGGAGGTTCACAGAAATGAGTTCTTCCTTTGTATTTGTTTTAAAGTGATGCCAGGAGAGAAGAGTAATAATAATGATGTATTGCCAGCCACTTTTAAAGTTCCTCAGCATCATTTTTATCCAAAGTGAAATCAATGAGAAAGGTATTTCTAAATGGAGCAGCTGTGTCATAGTCAACACTTTTAATTAATAAATATAACTAAAAATGAGTGGATACGTTTTAGCTTCAGATGCAGCCATTAAGAAGAGAGGGAAGAAACACCGAAGACTGTATTTACCCTACTGTATATGATTCAAGTAACAATTCAGACTTTTGGGGACAGGATGAATATGCATTTTTGTTGCCAAAATTGGGGGTGGAGCACAGAATAATACATTTCAGATCATAAAAACGATTCTTCTAAATGTAGATTTGATAAAAATCTGATATACATCATACAAATTTGAGTGCAGTATTAGGTAATTATTAATTGCTATTAAGAGACAGCAATTTCTTAGACACCAGTGTCTTCCCTATTCTGGTTCAATTAAAAAAATAAAATAAAAAATCAAATTATATGTAAGCTATTTATTTTGAAGGGTCATGGTTTAGAATATACATGATCAGAATTTTTGGGATCAATCAGCGAGTTTAAAAAAACAATAACCGCTCACCGATCTGATCACAAGATGGCGTAACAAGTCTGTATAAATGACCTGTTCAGTTCTGCACTTAATTGCTCAGCAAATATGTATTTGCAATAAATAAAGTTTGTTCATCCATTTATGCCAGTGAGGAATAATGACAAAACAAAGTAATGGTCATCTATTAGATGGGAGTAAGTACAGTACATACAGCAATGAATATATCTACTTTTTGTGAATTTTTTGTTTGTTGTTGTGGCGTGAGATTTTTCAACTGTAGTCTGTGCCTTGGCTCCAAAAAGGTTGGATTTCACTGCTCTGGTGAGATCATATGTTTAACATAACAGCAGCATGTTTACACACAATCATGTGCACTAGCACTAGTTTGCTAGGCTACGTAACATTTTGTTGCATGCTTGCAAGCCGTAGCATATTAAGAGTATGTGAATGTACTTCAAGCAAGCCTTACACAAACGTCCTCTCTTAAGCACTGGTGAACCCCCCCCTCCCATTTTCTTCCAATAATACAGTCTGCGCGATCCACTTGTGCCGTCAACAAGTGCAAAAAACCTGATGCAGTAGTATCGGAATACATATTATTGCAGCAGTCTGACAGTGCAATCGTGAAAGAGCAAATTTGTCCTGCAGTCTGATCCGTGCATTACTTGTCATCTCTCAGCTGTCTTGTCTCTCCCATGCAGATGACATTTTTTTTTTAAATAACTTTATTGGCAACCTGATATTTACAGTTCTATGTCAAAAGACAAGTGAGAATGGTAAAAATAAAGTCGCTTTTGTATTCAAATATACTTGGAATGATAGTATTGATGATATATTAATATAGCCAATTGTCAACAACTTGGGTGATGTTCATTATGAATACATTTTTTCATGGGATATTGGAAGGTTGGTTTTACAGCCATATACTAAGGGAAGTGAAGACATTTTAACTAGGTCACTTTCGATGAAGTGGTCATCTTAACATTTTGTTCTATGCAATATGAGTCTTTTCCAGTTATAATTTAGGTGCCGTGTTCATGCTAACATAGATAGCCCGAGCATGACAACTCCCTCACTCTCTCACTGGGTTTAATTGTATGACACAAATGTTACTAAAAAAATGTTTTTCACAAATTTCAGTTCCATGAAACTAAAGGAGCTTGCACAAATTTGAAGCACGGATGCTAACGCTAACTCTTAGCCTAGGTGACGATAAGAGGACGAAATTGAAAATGTGAATGTTAACGCGTTGAGATTTTCGTCCAAATATCACGACAATCGATAGTGGTGTAAAATGGGTGTTGAAAGCTTCTCAATTACATTTATTACTGAGAGAAAAACACTACTAACCAAAATTAGCCAAAAGCCTGCTAGCTGAGATTAGCTCAGAGACTGTGATCGAGATTATTTAGAGAAAATGTCGAAAACGCCATCTAATATAACCCATAGGAGGACGACATTTGTGACAAAAGGTCTGTACGGCGACTGTTCACTTGAAATAGGACGCTTACGTGGTAGTTTCAGGTTTCCAAAGCTCGTGGAGCTGCCTCCGCTGCCTTGCGAAGCCACCGACTTTCCTGTCGCGCTTCCGCCGGCTACTGCTGTGACGGCGACGGCTGTAGCGGCTCCGGGAGCCTCGGCGAATGAGCTGGTCCTGGGCCGCCCGCTGCCGCTCATATTTGTGTGAACTAGAGCCAGGGTTAACGGCGAACGTTACTGACAGCCAACCAAATCACACAAGGCAAATGTACGAGCGAAAAAAACCCTACACTTACAGCGTTCTTATACAGCTTTTTGCCCAGTCTCCCCCTTTTCTCTCTCTGTAGTACTGCTGAAAGATGAAGGTGGGGGACTGGGGAGGTGACGTCAATGACCTCACACCCGCAAGGTATTTTGGGAAAGAGAGTTCTTCTTCCTCTTGCTGTTTAATGGCGGTTGGCAACAAAAGCAAAGGTGCATTACCGCCATCTACTGTTAGAAACTGTTCGTGTGATACGCCTACGACTTACTACCTCAAATACATTAGAAAAAACAATAAACATTCCAGACTGCGCATCCATTTTCCCCAGCTCATGTTCTCTTCTGTCACAGCCTATCCATCTCTTATTAGTTATAAAAATGAATATACATTATGCATCAAGAAGACCAGGTGGAAAGGCAGTACATCAAGAAATTGAGAGCAGGGTTCAAATTACTTGACCACGGTTAAGATGGAAAGAGACATGGAGTAGGGGTTATTATAAATTAAGAGTTAGCTAGAATGCCAAGTGTCACATTGACTGAAGAGACTTGAAAATGTGGCTGATAGATGCAGTCCATGTCCATTTTCCAAGGTGCTTATCCTCACAATGATCACAAGAGTGCTAGAGCCAACGCCACCTAACTCCGGGTGAAAGGTAGATCACACCCTGAACTGGTGACCAGTCAGTTACAGGGCACATACCGATACCATCACTGACTGGGAATCGAACCGACGCTTAAGTCAGGCTTGTGTACCGCTTGACCGCAGGTGTCAAACTCAAGGCCCAGGGCCCAGATCCGGCCCGCCACGTGATTTTATGTGGCCTGCAGAATCAAATCTAGAATGTCAATTTCAATTATTCTTGTCAAAATCTGTACACAAATTTCAAATTGTCATGCATCAAATATGATCAAGTTGACATATTACAAGCATTTTTGTGTTACCAAACATGAATAGTAGAAATGATTTGATTTCTGTTTAGTAGATCATAAATTGATGATGTAAATACGATGAGATGATGAAATATTTGTATTGTTTCACAGTCGTAATGGCCCTCTGAGGGAAACCGTAACCACAATGTGGTCCGTGAGAAAAATGACTTTGACAACCCTGCACTAGACCATCAGTGACTCTGCTAGCGTGGGTTTTCCCCAGGCACTCGGGTTTCCTCCCACATCCCAAAAACGTTAATAAGTAAAAGTAATTGGGCACTCTAAATTGCCCCTCGGTGTGATTGTGAGTGAGGCTGTTGTCTGTCTCCATGTGCACTGCGATTGGCAGGAAAACCACTTCAGGGTGTAACCCACTTCCTGCCCGTTGACAGCTGGGATAGGGTCCAGCACTCCCGCGACCCTTGTAAGGATAAGCGAAAATGAAAATGGATGGATATGCCCGTGGGTATTATATCAAATGCCTGTATGTCCCAGTGCTTGCCAAAATAAGAAAGCCAAAGCCAGTGCATGTTTGAAAATTAATTTTATTGATTTCTTTTCTTTTCTTGATCCTACCCGCACGCCCAAGTTTAGTGTTCTAATATTGCATTACTGTAATTATAGTGAAATTTACTTTCAAGTGTGCAATATTTAATCAAGTTTATAAACTGGCTGATAACTCCACAGTGACATGTTTACAGTTTTATACCAATTTTGCACATTCGCTGACATTATTGCCGTTAAAAAAAGGCGGTTTTCATATAGCTTCGTGTTAGCCTACACTTCATAAAATCGACAAAGCTACTGTACTTCCCATTATAACGTCACAAATATTTTAACATAAAAATTAAAGAAATGAATAAGATAACCCATGGAAGACGTAAATCAACAAAATTACACGAAGAAATATGCAAAAGGAAATAAGGATAATAAAACGAATGAATTAGTAACACACACAAAAAGACTCAGTATCGGTGGGCTAAAACTACAATACCCATCACGCGGCGCGTCCCCTGTGATTGACAAGAAAGACATCCAATCATGGTTCGCAGTTTTGAACCACAAATTGGGCGGGGCTTTCAGTTTCACAAAAATGGGGGCAAATGGGACGTTAACGTCTGTTTACACGCCTTGAAAGACAGTTCGCGGCAATTGACATTCTATATTTGGTGTGCCCAAGACGGTGTCGGAGGAGCCTCTGCGGATCTTGCGGAACGTGTGAGTGACGTGCGGTGATGTCTACGAATGGTGCCGCCTGACGACAGTAAATGAGAGGTAATAATAACAATTTAAAAAAAAAAAAAAAAAAAAAGAGAAGGCCCCCTGCCGCCTTTTACCCGGAGAGCTCCGGAGAAAAGTGGCTAGCGCCGCCTGACGGACCGCCCGGCGAACCGGGCAGCCGACGTCAGGAAATAGCGGTGCCGAGGAGAGCAAAAAGTGATCCTCGCTAGCCGAGGGAGCGCCTCCAACCGCCCTCCACACGCCATCACACATTTAATATACAAGCTAAGCAAATAAGACGCGTTATTGTGATAGAACGCGGCCATGATAGCATGCGGCTTGGACGAAGCTAACGGCTAGGGATATAGCTCTTGTTTGCTAACTTGCTAAGTCGAAACGTGTTTTTTTTCCTCCCTTTTGTCAGTGTTGTCATGTAAAATAATGACATTTGCGCCACATAATCAACCCTTCCATTGTTGGTGCTTTCCAGTTCACGGAAATGTTGGAAATCTTCACCTTTTGAGGGTTAAACTCTTAAACCAGCAAAACAATGCAGGTCAAAGCAGTTAAATACATTGCGGGTCAAAGGTACAGTAGTTAACCTTTTAAATTCAGTTGAATAGTTTCAGGCTAAAAGATGATAGGATGACAGAAAATCATGTTTAAATGATGGATTAATAAGTATGATGGCAGAGAGATACAAAGGTTTTTGCAAATGATGTAAGAAAACAGGTATTGAGGAACAAACGAATAATAATGTAAAGAATAAAGGAGTAAGGACAATGAAAGCTATATATTAAAATGAAAAGCAAAGTGTAAAAACTGCTGGATACCTAATTTTGGCCCAACCTACATGTAAAGAATAAATTGTGTTGTAGGTGACTAATAAATGAGTTGTTTATCTGTTCTAAAGTAATGTCATGACTCTGTATCATTTTATATCAGAATATGCCACCGGATAATAAAATACATCGGCAAATGTCCCGTGGATCAGATTTATGAAGACTTCTAAATTAGCAATGAAACAATTTGCCCAAATTAACATTCTACCTCAACAATCATTTTTTTGAAATTCTTTTGTCTTTTACTTAGGACCAACAAACTGAGGAAGTTTTATTTTTTTTTAGCCATCACTGCACTGAACTCTCATTTTTCCTCAAGCCATGATATTAATCAATATGTGAAGGCATGCTGATTTTACCATCCTATGCAGCTATTTTTCTTCATTTTAATTTTTCAACTATTTTTACCCTGCATTTTTGTATACATTCATACAAGAGAAACTCATATGTTGTTGTACGATGTAACGTATCATAACAATAAATGCCATTCTATTCTGAGAAAAATTCAGAGATTTTTTTTTCAAGCTGTCCAAAGCACCGCTGTTTAGCACTAGAGGGACATTGGCTGTGATGTGAATGTTTACGTGTAGCAGAAAGAGACTATATTTCCACAGGGTTAATATTCCGCTAGTAAGGTACATTAACATTAATCTCACTGATGTGCGCATGTAATTTTTTTTTTGTTTTGGGACCTACGCATCTTCATTCTTGGGCACAAAACGTCTTGGGCGGAGAGCAAGGTCCGTGTTACAACAATGACAGGTCATGATGCTCACCTTGCCTTTTAGAATGAATATTGACTGTTACAAAAGTGCAATAAGTGCCTTCTTTTGCCTGGAGTAATTGCTTGAGTTTGGCCACTGTGGACATAACATTGCTGGGAGTGAGACAGACAAGGTGGAATGTGGACTAGAATTGGGAAGAAAGGAGGGAGGGAAGGGGAGGACAGCTGATGTGACTTGTCACGGTGTACATGGCAGCCAGGCACCAGACACGAGTGTGCCAACGACCCACTAATTAACGTAGGACGCAATGTTGCCATGATGCTTCGCCGCCAAGCTTCTCGAGCAGGGGTTTGAAACTCATTTTTTGTCACAGGCCACATTGTACTTGCTCTCAAAGGGCCGTTATGGCTGTGAAACGATAAAAATATTTAACAGCCTCATCACATTTACACATGAAATTTATGAACTAGTTTTGGAATCAGAAATTAAGATTAATGGGTTTTTCCAACGATTGTTGTTTAGTAACACAACACAAGTCTTCAATTAACCTCCCATGCATATTTTTGAGATGTGAGGAGAAATCAGGGTTCCCGGAGAAAACCCACGCAGGCACGAGGAGAACATACAAACTCCACACAGCCACGGGCAGAATTTGAACCCCGGTCCTCAGAACCGTGAGGTACATGCTCTAACCAGTCGTACAATGTGCTGCCCAAATTTGATTATTTATGCCATTGAGGCAAAGTGACAGACCGAACAAATAAATGCTCTTCTACCTCTGCTAACATTAAGCAAAAGGCGGACTACGCCCTGAACTGGTCGCCATTAGGTCACAGGGCACATACCAACACCATCACTGAACGGGAATTGATCCCCTGCTGCCCGCACCAAAGTCAGGCTTGTGTACCACTACACCATCGGTGACTCTCCTGTAAAAACAATAAAAGCATTTTCAGTTGTGGAGGCACCAGTTCATACATTACGTGGCGTATGTAGAGCAAAAGATTTAGCTTAATTTTACACTTGATGGTGGTCAATAACGCTAGAGACAATTATTTGTAAGCCACACAAACGGTCAAAGTAATACCTTTTTCCAATATTCTTTTCAATGACCATATGTTTTCGTGTTGTTTGCAGTTGCAGTATTACCTTGCGCCTGAGTCAGTTTGGTATCACAAGTCCTGTTGACATCATGGAAGCAGAGGCCATCTACATGGAGGTGGAACAGCCTCAGGAGGAGTCTGTGGAACACCAGTACATGTGTAGCGAATGCTACCAGCTTTTCAACTCTCTGGAAGATGTGCTGATCCACCAGGAGATTCATACAGGCCAGGAGGGCGAGGAAGGCGAGGTAGGCCAGGTGGTCCACTGCGAGCAGTACCAGTGCTTGGAGTGTGGGTCGGTACTCGTGGACTCCGAGGAGCTGCTGCAGCATCAGGAGATGCACATGCGGGAGGCTGGGATGGAGGGAAACCAACAAGGTCAGACCATCTGTAGGGTGGGGTCTTTGTCGGAATCATTCCCTTGTTATCTGTTCCCTAATTCCTTGGTTCACTCTAAAAGTAGATGAGAAATCCTTTTATTAGAGAGATGGGAGGATTTGTCATTTGACTTGCCTTCAGTTAACAGTTTTATACCTTGTTTATAACTTTATAACTTATTTTTATAACTTGCTTGCTAATATTAAGGAAAGACTTGACTTTAGAGTGGATAGCCAAAACATTTGACGAGATCACAGGAGACAAACTCAAGGCCCAGGGACTACATCAGGCCCGCTGAATGACATTAAGATATTGCAATCGTTTTTAAGTTATCAATCCCACTTTTAAAAGAAATGTATTAACACCCGAACAAGCAATATTTTAGCTTCTGTGACTTCTGATTTCAAAACAAATTTTCCATCAATTTGCTGTGTATTTGCGTGAGGCCATTAAGAGTCGCAACAGCCCTCCAAAGGCAACCATAACTACAGTGTGGCTCTTGACATAAATGACCTTGACACCTTTGGACTCGACTTTTGACTTGAACAACATGCCTTGAGAAATCCTCTCGTTTAGTGTTGTAAATCTGTATTTGACTGTATTTTAGTTAAGACAGTTTGCCTTTTTTGTTTGTTTGTTTGAAAGAGTTTATTTTTTGGGGGGAGAGGGGAGCATTCGTGCCAACCTGACAACGCAGTCTGCATTGTTGTGTACTCGCCAGTGTGATGTATTAGATTACTGTAATTTACAGCCTACAGAACGCACCGGATTATAAACCTCACCCAGTACATTTGTAAAGGAAATACTATTTGGTACATACATACGCCGCAGATGTGTAAAAGCCGCAAGTGCCCACATTGAAACACGAGATATTTACAAAGAAAGACAGTACACAGATCGAGTTTTTAAAGTTGTAATACCTTTATCTTATCTATCTTAACATGGCAACAACATGGTAGCATGAATAGGGCTGGTTAAAAAAAAAACATACTGGGAAACAAAACAGCCACGGCAGCTACACAGTAGCAACATGGTAGCACAGCTATAACAGAGTCAGTTAAAAAAAAAAAACCTAAATCACTGAGACGCAACAGAAACACGCTAACGCTGGTGCGGCGCTAACAGAGCCGGTTAAAAAAAAAAAAAAAACGTACCGGTAAAAGTCACTTCCTCAGCACATATTCCACCTGTCTCACTCTTACCTTTTCCGCTGGAGTGCCCCCTTGCGGCCGTTAGGAAAAAATGCACAAATTAGCCGCATCACCGCATAAACTGCAGGGTTGAAAGTGTGTGAAAAAAGTTGAGGTTTTTAGGCTGGAAGTTACGGTACATTGCAGTACGATCGCAGCCATTAAAAAAAAAAAAAAAATCAATAATTGACGTATTTTTTCTCGCCTTCCT
Source organism: Syngnathoides biaculeatus (assembly GCF_019802595.1). NCBI lineage: Eukaryota > Metazoa > Chordata > Actinopteri > Syngnathiformes > Syngnathidae > Syngnathoides > Syngnathoides biaculeatus. The sequence continues at coordinate 30,916,120 of NC_084644.1, forward strand.
CCCTCCACGGAGGGTTGGGACTTGCTTAAGACTTAATGGTAATGACTAGAGATTTTCAGGTTTGTGACTTACTCCCATCTCTGCCTTATACTGACGAGATACAAGCTGATGAGTGAAAGATTCCACTGGGAATCATTCGCAATCATGAGGAAAAATGCAGAATTTTATGAAAAAAATAATTACTAAAGAAAATAGAATAAGCAACAGGATTACAATGAGGAAAAAAAACACCAATAAAATTGGTATCTGGAAAAAATACTGTGAATACGCGGTGCGTTACGCAAATGATGGGCATAGGTTACCCCCTAAAAAAAAATCTGACAATAGGTCAATCTGTGTATGCCAGACACCTAATATTGAAAGTGTAATTTCAATATTTAAACGCTGCATAATTCAAAAGTCACAATGAGAATTTTTTTCCAACAAATGAGTACAATTTTAACAGGGAAAAGTTTCAATGGGTGAGAAAGAAAAATGTACCCTCATGAGAATCGTTTTGATATGGCACAAAAATGAGTAAAAGAGTACGACTTTCAGCAGAAAAAGGATTCAATGAAAATGTGTGTGTGTGTGTGTGTTCGTTTCCTACTCCAGAGTTATGCGAGACTGAGGTACCCCAAGATAGTGGTTCACAAGCACCCCAACCGGTTCAGTACCAGTGTCTGGACTGTCTTGCTCTGTTTGACTCACCCAACACGTGGCTGGAACACCGGAAAAGCCACAACAGCAGCACCACTAGCACCTACGCGGAGATGACTGTAAGACGGAGACTGCAAAAGAAATGTTGGTTTAGTAAGTTAACGTATGAGCCTGTGATACCCATCCACAGGAGTACGAGCTCCAAGCGGACGGAACCGTGACTCCCGTCACCAACATGCAGAACTTTGTCCTGAGTGAGCAGCAAGCTGGGGAGATTTTGGCACAGGTACTTCAATTGAAATCTTAATGTATTATCAATGTTTCCCACGGGACTGAAATCTCTAATTCCGGTTTTGGGTATCGGTCAGCTCCGTGGAGGAGGCGGCATTCAGCATCCATGTTTACCACACACAATATAGCAATTTGGTTTGGGTTTTAAAAGAATTCTCATTTTTTTAAGGGAAGCTATTAGGCTTAAGGAAATAATAATACATGTACATAATCCATCCATCCATGTTCTTTACCACTTATCCTCACGACGGTAGCGGGAAGTACTGGAGCCAATCCCAGTTGTCAATGGGCAGGAGGTGGTGAACTGGTTGACATAATACATGTGTTAAATGTAAACTAACAAAGAGTTCTATAAAATAAATGAATGTAAAATCAAACCTCGGGTTTCGAATTTGACTTGTTCCATGACGCTGTTTAAGATGATCATTCTTAAACCGAGATCATGTTTTGCATTGAAATTGATGGGAATTCAATTATTTTGATTTTTTAAATCAATGGGATTAAAAAAAATAGTGCACGATAGAAATAAGTGAGAAGACGGTGTTATAAAGAAAATTTTCATCGCTTATCCTCACTAAGATCACAGGCGTGCTCGAGCCTATCCCAGCTATCTTTAGGTGAGAGGCGGGATACACAATGAACCAGTCACCACCAATCAGAGGGCACATATAAAAAAAAAAAAAATCCCATTCACACCTATGGACAATTTACAGTCTTCCAATAACCTACCACGCATGTTTTTGGGATGTGGGAGGAAGCCCACACAGGCACAGGGGAGACATCATACAGTTGGGGCCAGGATTTGAACCCCGTTACTCTGAACTGTGAGGCAGATGTGCTCACTAGTCGCCCATCATGCTGCCTGTCTGAAAAAAATATATATATATTTTTAAACATAACTACATTATGTGTTCATGTTAAAAAAGATCTATATATGTTACAAGTTTGAGTCTTACTGATTGTATGGGGTGGACAGGTGTCTTTATGCAGCTAACGACCTCACACAGGTGCATCTGATTCAGGCTAAAACATGGAGTGGAGGTAGACTTTTAAAGGCGGACTAACAGGTCTTTGAGGGTCAGAATTGACCCCTCCGTACAGGGCACTTAACCACGCCTCCTGAAGTGACGTCACGCCACGTGCGCTGACGTAAGACAAACAATTAGTAAAAATAGCAAATACAATACAATACATTGTTAACTGAGAGAGACGCCATGCTTCTGATTTCATTCAATCATTCACACGTAGCAATGTTATGCTAGCGAAGAACGTCTCTTTCATTTATACGAGTCGTGTATTGAAAATCAAACATAGGGCATATCTTCGTGCAAACACAGTCTGGTTAAGCTTCGGCCGCGAGCCGGCAAGAAAGCGACACGTTTGTGCAGTCCGATCATCGCTAAATATCTCTCAACAAAGAATAAGTGTGTCAATCGTTCACACGTAGCAAATTTATGCTAGCGAAGAACTTTGAATTTATTTATACGAGACATGTATTGAAAATCAAATATAAGGCATACCTTCGTGCAAACATCTTTTCCGGTTGATATTAGATGGATTTAGTTGATGATGCGGTCTTCCACAAAGTTTGATCCATCGAAGGCATTTTTCGTACTGGGTCTTCGGTTTTGGAAAGGGTACAAATCAAACTCCACCAACTAGCCTTTCAGGATACCTGTCGTCACTGTTACAAAGTCCGTGACTACACCTCTTAACCATATTTTTTGTTAAATAACCCAAATACGCGATAAAACGCTAACAAAACCTATACTGGACCATGCAATGTTGTCTGAGAAAATGGCGGGAGCAAAAACGGGCTTTGGTTTATGCAGATCTCTGGCCTCTGATTGGTCAGTGACGGGGAATTGCGCAATATCCACGGAGGGGTCAATTCTAGCTGATAGGTGTTCAAATACTTATTTGCAGCTGTATCACACAAACTGTTAAAAAAAATCATACATTGGGATTTCTGGATTTTTCTTTTTCAATTATCTCTCTGTCACAGTGGACATGCACCGACAATGAAAATTTCAGACCCCTCTATGATTTCTGAATGGGAGAACTTGCAATACAGCAGGGTGTTCAAATACTTATTTTCTTACAGTATTTATATACACATATAGATACACCTTGTGTCCGTTGCAGGTGTTTGCACAGCAGGAGCAAAAGAAGAAAGGCGACCACGTCTCCAAGTCCGCCAGCGTCCCCCCCCAGCTTCCCACGGTGACGCCCAGCCCCGGTTCGGCCACCATGCACCTTCAGATCCTGACGGCCCAAGCTCTGGCCGACGGTTCCGGCACGTGCACTCAACCCAGCAGGACAGCGTCCGTGGTGGGCTGGCAAAAGTGCACCACCCTGGAGAACGGCACCGCCCGCCGAGTGGAGCTGATGTTGTCCCCCGGGATGATCGCTGACACCCAGCAGGCGGCAACAGAGATGGTGGTCATCCAACCGTACGAATGCTCTGAATGCTCCCTTCTATTCCAGACCCCAGAGGACCTCCTCAAACATCAGGGGAAGCACTTCCTGGGTCAGGACAAAGAGAGTTCGGAGGCAGGGCTCATGTGCGGCTTGGAGGAAGCCCGGGGGCCCGAGGAAATGGCGGACAAGACGGACATCTTAGTAGGGCAACCGTACCAACAAATCACAATGGAGAACAAACCCGTGGTGTCACCCAAGACCCAGCAGTGCTCACTGTGCAGCCGCAACTTCAGCTCCGTCAACCGGCTCAAAGCTCATCAGCGCGTCCACGAGCAGGGCACGCATGAATGCAGTGAGTGCGGCAGGTTCTTTAAGAAAGAGAGCTCGCTGCAAGCGCACCTGCGCACCCACTTGGGCGTGAGCAGATATTTGTGCGTGGACTGCGGCCAAGGCTTCACCACCGAGATGACCCTCATCATGCACAGGTAAAAAGGTCAGCCCCGTGAGGGCGTTGCGCCCGCAGGGCCTGATCTCTCACCTTCGTGTGCTGCTCGCAGGAAGTCCCACACGGCGAACCCCCTTCACAAGTGCCAGTTCTGCAACAAGACCTTCACCAACATGACCAAGTATCTTTACCACCGACGGTCACACCTCAGCCTCAACACCTGTGGCATGCCGGCCTCCAATGCCGCCACCACCACGGTACTCCAGACTCTCATTCTTTCTAGATACAACTGGACAATCGCAATTTTTATTTTATGTTTTGCTTTGTGTCAGCCGCCGACATTTCAGTTGCAGGTGAATTCAAAGAATACTGAACAGCTGAAAATAGGAACGACATCAATAAGTCAACTTGACCGTCCGTCATGGCCGTAGCGTTACGTGTCCAAGCATTTTTTTAAGGATGGCATAATTAGACTTAGCGCCAATCTGATCAGTGAGATCAGTATTGCATTTTATGCTGAATGGCTGACGGGCTTTAATGTCGAAATTCACCGATCCGATCGTTGACATCATTGATCGGCTCCGCAAAAGACATTTAGTCTGTGTCGCCATCGTGCACATGCACACTCATCCATTTCAGGGAAATCTTTGAGACCAATGGTTTTCAAACCTTTTTTTTTGGGTGCAACCCCCCTTGTTGGGAGATTAACATTTTCTGCTTGAAATTTTCTCCAGTGGGGTGTGTCTGTGTGTTAACACTGCAAATTGTAAAAGCGGTGGTGGGTGATAGTGCATAAAATTGGAAACTGGGGGAGGGAGGATTGAAAAATGCTCATGGTGTGGCCGATCATGCTGCCTGTCTGTCACGACGAGGCTCGAGGGCGGACCCAAATGCACGACTCCAGAGGCAAGCAGGTAGAGTACAGAAAGCTTTTATTCAGTCCGAGGTCTATGATCAGCAAGTCAGTCCGTGAGAGCAGCAGTAGCAGAAGAGGCAGGCTTACTTGGATGGTCCGGGGACAGGCGAGGGTCGGTACACGGCAGGTCAGGTATACAGGAGAACGTTCGAAGCAGGCAGAAGTATCGAGGGAGTCAGGCTTACGGGGTGAGTCGGAGAACAGGCGAAGGTCGGTACACACAGGTTGTCGATCAGGGATACGGGAGTGCTGGAACGGGACATGAAGCTCAACGATCCGGCGGCGGACTAGTTGTCCCCCGTGTCCGATAAGTACCGGGTGTACTCAGCCCAAAGCAGGGCGCAGGTGTGTGCCGACTAATTGGCTGACCACACCCAGCCTGGGGAGGATGCCAGGAGCATGACAGATGGATCTTTTTCCGATTGGAGATGAGTCATAATGCTTCTTTTTGAAGGCTTGGCCAAGGATGTGTAATGTAGTGGATAAACTGCACTGTGCACAAACGTTTTATGCACAAATATTTAACGCAGTTTAATAAAGAGTGTTAAATAGTTAAGACTGAAATATGTGTTAACAGTTTTAATAAAATGTTGTGCCATGATTATTTTAGTTGGTTGAGTGATTCTGTTCTGACATTTACACTGACCAGGACAAGCGTGTCCTGTGGCCTGTCCCGAGATTATATTACCGCTACATAAGAACATGCACAATGATTCTTATTAATGATTGTTGTATGGACAGTTTTTTTTAAAAACAATACAAGTACAAACCTAACAAAATATAAGTACAGTTCATTCCTAATATTCTGAGCATAGGGGTAGCAGCAAATTGGTGGTGCGCATTGTACATTGGTAGAAGGGTTTTCCCCCTTTTTTGTTTATTTATTTATTTTTTTGGGTCAACTTTGGGGGCGCGCATTATACTTCAGAATGCATTATACTCGGTATGTTAATCTTCATCTGTGCTTTCTGCACCTCTCCAGGTCAATCCCGCTCCACAACGAGCTTCTCTTTCCATTCTGGCCATTTTACAGCGAGCCAGGGAGAAGAACTCTCGGATGATGGCCCCCCTCTCTGAGGAGGAGATGGAAAAGATGGACCAGGACCCTGCGGATCTGAACAAGGCAGACGCGAGTGAGAGCCAAGAAAAAGATAGCGAGGAGGGTCCTGGCGACAAACCTGCCCAGGATGTCGCCTCCAGCTCAGCAGGAAGCGCGACGACCGCGTCGTCGGAAAAAGACGCGTTCACTTGTCGCGCTTGTCAGAAGACGTTCCCCTCCCAGCTGCAGCTCCTCCAGCACCGGCGTACGGCTCACGGGCCTGAGCGCAGCTTCCTTTGTGGTATCTGTGGCAAGAGCTTCAAGAAGCAGATCCACGTGCGGAACCACATCCGTACGCACACGGGCGAGCGGCCCTTCCAGTGCGCTGACTGCGGCAAGACGTTTTCATCCCTCGCCAACCTCACCCGCCACACGCTGATCCACACGGGCGTGCGACCGTACCGCTGCGACGTGTGCCAGCGCTCCTTCTCGCAGTCGTCCAACCTGCGCCAGCACAGCCTCCTGCACGCAAGGGGCGGAAGCGGGGGCCTGAAGTGCCCCGACTGCCCCGCGGCCTTCCGCTGGCGCACCAAGCTGGCCGCACACCGCTTCACGCATCACCAGGGATCCCCCGCGCCCTTCCCTTGCCCCCACTGTGAGGCCGGCTTCCTCATCAAGAGGCAACTAGAGGCCCACTGTACAGAGCAGCATCAGGCCACGTCTCCAGAGTCGGGGGGGCGTCCCCGGCAGCCAGTCGGAGGTGCAGAAGAGTCTGGCACTCTGCTTCAAGGTGGCTTGGATTGCAACATCTGCGGTAAGAAGCTCAACTCCCCCGCCAATCTGCGGCTCCACAAGTTGAGTCACCCCGGTCCCGTGTGGCTGCGCGGTGCACGCGCCAAGCGGGCTAAATCCCACCAGTGCCCAGTGTGCGGCAAGCTGTTCGTGTCCAGCTCGGGCGTGGCGCTGCACCAGCGGGTGCACACGGGCGAGCGGCCCTTCCCGTGTCAGATCTGCAGCAAGCGCTTCCGCCAGAGAACGCACTTGCGCGAGCACCTGCGCACGCACTCGGGCGTGCGTCCTTTCTGCTGCGAGGTGTGCGGCAAGGGCTTTGTCCAAAGCATACACCTGGTCGAGCACCGCCGCACGCACACGGGGGAGCGGCCGCACGTCTGCCCGTACTGCGGAAAGGCCTTCAAGACCTTCTCCAACCTCAGGAACCACAAGAAGACGCACAGTTGCCAGCAGAAGAGGAAGCGGGGCTGTGAGGCTGATGCCAAAGCCGTCACCGGCGTGGGGGTGGGGGTGGAGGTTTCTGCGGTGGAAATCCCCAACGGGCAGCCGCACTTCATCCAGATCCAGTCGTCAGACGTTCAGCAGGTCCGTATCCGTCTCGAGCTGCGGTGCGCAAAGTTTTGATTTGATTTGATTTGGACAGACATGTCGTTGGTGCACGATGTGAAAGTTGTAATGTACGTAAAATAGGTTTTTAGGGTATACCCCCGCCTCTCTGGTAAAGTCCCCTGGGATAGAATAACAGTCACAATCAAGCAAAGTGGAAAGGAAAACAGATGTTTTTGATGTCGCATGTTTTTAATTTCCAAATAATTCCATTAGAATTAACCTTTTTCAATCAAATTAATAGAACTGGTGTAAAAATTTGGTTTACTATGTAAAATTGTTTTGTTTTGTATTTTTTTTTTCCCCATTTGGTAGATTAAAGTAAAAACAAGGTCAGGTCACAGAACTATGACCATCGAAATGCTGGGGTGTCCGGATTAAGCAACTCAGTGTGCCACACGTGGCCCGCAGGCTGTAGTTTGCCCACCCGTTCCCAAGCGTCCCACACCACGTGTCAATGTTTTGTCCCGTCACAGGGCACCAACACCATCATGTGCAACGAGTTTGGGGAGACCATCGCCATCATCGAGAGCAGCGAGGGCGGAGCGCTGCCCCTGGAGCAGGCCCTGGAAATCTTTCAGACGGCCCTGGAGAGCGGCATGGACGGACTGCAGATGCTCTGAGCCACAAGAACCAATCACGGTCAAACGTGCGCATTTATAATACATACTGTTCAAAACTATGTGGTGGGGGTCAGTTAGAAATGTTATTTTACAAAGAAAAGGAGAGTTTTTCCTGAATGATCAGATGTAAATTGATCATAAATATATTACAGACTTTTGTCTATTTAAAAAAAAAAAAAAGTTTTCTTTGAAAATGTTAAGTTTGTATAGATGCAGTGGGTGTTTTAATGGAATACGTTACTGTAATGAATGTTACAAAGAACTCAAAAAGGGTGAGTGTCCATATGAATGCATGTACTTTGTGTTTTTTTTTTTTCAATAATTTTTACCACATTTTGTATTTTGATGTGAATGCTGGGGAGCTTGGGAAATCAAATGTAAATAAATCAATAAATGCAGTTTGCTTCCTTTACAATTCATTCACCACAATATTACTTTTTTTTTTTTAATTTACCACCTAACTTTATTGGCATACTGATACAAATTCTTTACAGATACAAACTTAAATTATTCATAGAAATTTGTCTCTTGGATACTGGAACAGCCAAACATGAACACAAAAACAAGCCATATACTGTAATTGTTTTTTTGTTCTGTAGACGCTTACTGTATTTAACTGACAATTTTTTGCACAAAGCTCAATTATTCTGTCCCAACAGTTTTTGATGGTGAGAGGAGAGGCATAAAGTGAGAAAAGGCAGAAAAAGGAAGGGATAGAAGGAGAGCGAGTGTTGAGGCGGGTCTAGAAATGTTAAAAAAAAAAAAAAAAAAAGGAATACATAGCACAGAGAAAAGGAACAGTACATGCCTCCAAAGGAAGAGCAGTGAGGTTTAATAAAAAGTCACAATACTGAAATTTAAAATCCTTAAAGTCCATAAAAGTAAACCGTTGGCAAAAAGAAAAGTAATAGAGTAAAATGGCCGCCATCGACCGACCTTCCTTCCTTCCTTCATGCGTAAACCAATTCGAGGCACGGGAATGTTTGCTTCCTTCTAACTTCGATGCGGGGACGAGCGAGAATGATGGCACAGCCAGAAGTTCACTCACTTTCAATCCTCCAGTCTTTTTTTTTTTTTTTTTTTAAGAACGGTCCTGAAGTGTTCTGTCGGTCACGAAATGGCAAGAAAAAAAACAAAAGACCACTGGGGTCTGTTGGATTGGGGTCTTTGAGGGTCCCAGCCCCCCAGAATGTCAGCTAATTGTGATTCCACATCCAGGGAAAAAAAAAATTCTGATGGATTTGCCTCTTTGACATTATTCAAAACAAAATGAAGAAAAGTTGTTGTCTTTTTAAAGCCGATGAACACATTTGGTCTTTCCCAACATCCGTGCGAGAGTTCCGGAGAATGTGACGTTCTGTAACCTTTACGCAGGTGTCAAGAATTCTCCAACTTTATTTTGTCTTTTTTTTTTTTTTTTTTGGGGTTCTCTTGTTCTAAATGGACATCTCAGAGAGATGGAAATACAAGTCCACATTGTGGCAAAAAGTTCTCATCTGGAAGAGTCCTGCGACTCACCGGGATCCTCCTCGGTCCCGGGTTCAGTGTCCTCGTCCTCTTTTCCGGGCCCGTCCGCCGACTGGGCGCCGGACGGTCCGGGCAACGAGTCGGCGGGGACGGGGAGAGAGGCGGCGTCGGCCGGGGTGGCCGTCTGCATGATTTTCTGCCGGACCTCCCTGATCTTGAGCTGCAGACACACCTTGGTGGGGAATATGTCCGAGTACCGGGTCTGGAAGGCTGCTGTGGCTTGCGCTGAAAGCAGAGAACGTCATCAAAATAGCAGCAGGGTGTGATGGACAATTGAAAAAAGAAAAAACTAAATTAAGGTGGCAAATAATCCAACCCTTTCACAGATGTTATTGTTTACACAGAAAACTTTCAAAAGATTTAGCTTGCTGACCAAAGTTTAGTCGACTGCACTCTCAGAAGTATAATACAAGTACTGAATCTATTTTTATCCCGTGGTGGATACATTAGAGAGGGCTTCCGCTATTGGATATTTTTACATATTAATTGAGCAATCAGATGAAAAAAATATATATATATTTTGTATTATTATCCACTTGTGCTGTGGAATCTGTGACTTTGAGTGTGTATGGCTTGAAAAGGTGGTGCCTGTCCTGGTGAGTATCGTAGGTAACAGTGAATGAAGACTGTAGAGTTGGCTTACTGTTTGTTTAGTGTCTGTGTCGTGTGACTGGACGTCAGTTGTTTCAAACTTTGTTGCGTAAAAAGATCCCTTACAAGTTATTTCCCCACACGCTTTAAACCCTGCGGTTTATGCGGTGATGCGGCTAATTTGTGCATTTTTTCTCTCATGGCCGTAAGGGGCCACTCGAGTGGAAAAGGTAAGAATGAGACTGGTGGAATATATTTGCAGAGGAAGTGACTTTTACCGGCCCTGTTAGCATTGTGCTAGCATGTTGATATTTACCAGTAAGTTTTATTTTAACCGGCCCTGTTAGCATTAGCACTAGTGAGGCGTTAGTGTTAGCGTTAGCTTTAGCGCGGCGCTAGCGTTAGCACTAAACTCTTTCTGTGTACTGTCTTTCTTTGTAAATATCTCGTGTTTCAATGTGGGCACGTGCGGCTTTTACACAGCTGCGGCCTATGTACGTACCAAATGGTATTTCCTTTACAAATGTACTCAGTGAGGCTTATAACCAGGTGCGCTCTGGAAGCTGGGAATTACGGTAAGTGGAATCAATACTGCAGATGAAATGTGTCTATGTTGCAAACACCGAGCTATATTTTGGGGGCCATATTGTCAAGGATGCGTGCAATAAAGTGCGCTTCATGAACCTGATGGAAAGAAGCCCTGCTGCTCCTGGAACAGCTGCATCACCAGCGCTCGCCTCTGGTCCAGCGTCCGACGCAGGGACGAGTACGGCACTTTGTCGAATTCCAGCTCGGCCAGGATGTCCTCGCCATCCGTGCCTACGGAAAGATATACAAAAATAAATGAATAACATCACTGTGGAAAGAAAAATGTTGTGTAGAAAAGAAGCTAACTCAGAATTATTTGACTCATTAGTTGGAGGCTGGGTGCCGGTGTGCGGTAAGAACCTGGTCGGTCGAAGGTGAATATGTCCCCCTCGCACTTGGCGGCACTTTTGGGGGTGTTGGGCTCAGAACTGCAGCTGGAGCGCCGACGACTCTTCCTCTTTGGAGAGACTTGATCGTCAGTGGCCGAGTCCAAGTCTGAAAAAAATACATGCGAGAGAACAAGATGACGATTGTGTTCAGTATTACTGGGAGTTTCATTTGTTCAATGACCAAGCTTGTGACGCCATTAACTTGTTTACTCGTCAGTTTTCCGCATTAAAAGTAACTGAAATTCCAATAATCTGTTCCAGCACCCAAAAAAAAAACCAACAACATTTTCATCCCAATTTATAAACTGTAATTGCTATACTGACTGCAGTAATCATGTAGGATGGGTGTCTTTCAGGGGTGTCACAAGTCAAACAAGTTTATGAACCTCAGACTCAAGAGCATGCATACCCAATCCCCAGACCTGAATCCAATTGAGAATTTGTGGGGTGCCATCAAAAAAGTTGTTTCTGAAGCCAAACCAAGAAATGCAAATGATTTGTAGAATGTCGTTCAGAATTGGAGTAGAAAATAACAAGTTGCTTGCCTCCATGCCATGCAGATGTGAAGCAGTTACAAAAAATTATGGTCAAACAACTAAATATTAGTTGAGTCATTCAAAGGATTGGTAAATCCTAGAAACAAAAAAGGTTTTTACAAAATAGTTTGGAGTTTGTAAAGTCAACAGCAGATTACTGTTTTTTTTTTTTTTTTTTAACACACCCCTTTGAACGAATTGCCCGATTGCACAACCTAAGAGTGCGCATATCATTTTGTTGCTTTTCTGAGAATCTACTGCACTTACCGGTAACTTGTTTGACATGTAGCGATAAAAAAAAAAAAAAAATACTGAACACGTGGATTCATCTGCTTTGTCAAATTGGACTGCGATTATTTTGCACACTACTGTACATTTGCATTGGACTCCCCTGAAATGAACGCATTTACTATTACGGCCTAAAATTTTCCATCATTATCAAGGTCTAGAAAATAGGACTTAAAATCAAGATGGTATGAAAAAAATTTGCTTAGAAGATTTTATGAAATTAACAAGTATCTTTACCATCATTAGTTGAATTACTGCAGACGTATATCAAAGCGCAATGGGAAATGGTTAAATGGCTGAATAATGACCTGTGGAATTCTTCCTCTTGCGTCGATAGCTGCCCAGAATTGCGCGGGGCGACGTGGCGAGGCTCTGCAGCGTGGGCGACGGCAGCACCTCCTCGGGCCGAAACTCGGGCAGTTCGGCGAAGCGTTCCTCAAAGTAGACCTCCGACAGGACCCTTCCCGACCAGCGCGCACAAAAAAAACACGCAAACCTTATATATATAGCGTGCCGTCCCGCTGGCCTTACGGGGTCACGTTGCGAGCACTCACTTATCCACAGAGTCAAACGTCTTCTTCAGGGCGGCGGGCGGACTTTGATCTTCTTTGGCGCCGGCTCATCTTTGTCGGTGTGGGGGGGCGGCAGGGTGGGCTCTGTGGCTAATGGGGGCGGCAGAGGAGAGGAAGGGAGGGATTCCTTCCATCCAGCCTAAGGAAAACAAAACCATCCAAGACTTTGAACCCTTTCCATTTCTTTATTGAGCCACCCATCGACTAAGACATTTGGAAATTGTTTAAATTGTGTGAGGAAAAAAAAAACAAAAAACAAAAAACCTCATGCGTTTCCTTTCCATACAAGCGGCCTCGTTGGCAAATTACCTCTCTGGTCGTTTCTGCAGTGCCGTCACACGACGCAGGGTCCTCTGCCGAATGCGAAACGGGAGATGCCGTTGTGGGTCCTGGCGGTTCCAGATCGAAAGAGAAGTGACTGTTGGATGCGGCAGTCGCTACGGGGGCCTCTCTTTCCCTTTCTTTCTCTCGCTCCTTACCGCGACCTCCCCCCTCGTAGCTGCCGACCGGGATGCTGGCCAGCGTAGCTTTCACCTTTTGGGGCGGCCTGCTTGGGATCTGGCTGAGCTTGAGTGTGCCGGGTGTGCTGACTGAAAAAGGGAACATTCAAATAATAATAATTCATTGATACGGAATTTTAAAAGCAAGATAACAGGTACAGTAAAAACACAGAGACAAAGCCTATATTTAAGAACATTAAATTATCACCATAAAATAATAACTTCAATCCAAATTATTTCCCACATTCATGACTCAATATAATACAGACAACATTAAATGGAAAATAGAGATACATTATAATGTCATACTACATAAAATGAAAAAAATAGTCTGAACCATTCTAATTTGTATTTGGATTGAAGATATAACAAATAGTAATGTATCCTTGACAGTGCGCATAGAAATTTGTATTTTACTAAGGTTTCAAAGAATCTTTTACATTCCCTGTAATCAACTAGAAATGACTGTTTCTGCATTTGTCAAGCAGTTAAATTTATGTTACAGAGTTTCTATAAATTAGAAACATTTGACATTACGTATAATCGATTTTGGATGATTTTCAGGTAGGTTTGGGTGATGTGGATTGTATGCGAGAAATTGTTACGTAAATCAACATTACAATTTGCAGGAATTGTGTCAAAATGCAGACATTTACAGCGCATGGTTTTAGAGTTTGATCTAAGGAATTAGCTAGTTCAACTAATTTGCTAATTAGTTCACAATGTTAGCAAATTTATGAGAGCACATTGTTTTGAAAGTATAAAATCCTGAATTAAGAAAAGGAGTTATTCATTGTGTGAAATGATTAAAATGGATATTCTATAACATTTAAAGTAAAAATGCATTTTTACATTTGTATTGAAGTACATTATATAGCAACTAGACTTTTTTTTTTACTTTCATTAAATTTCATTTCATTCATCGGAAGGCTTCCATGTAGCAGCCACTGAAGGACAGCGTCCGCAGGCCTTGTGGATTGCTACCAGCCTTGTTGACAAGGCTGAGCCTGCCGCAGGCCTTGTGGATCGCTACTGGCCTTATTGACAAGGCTGAGCCCGCGGTCGCTCATGTCCGCCGCGGAAGTGGGCGTTTATCACCGCCGCGCGGAGGTGGACAGGGCGGGGAGGTGGTTTGGCCCGTGATCTGCATGTCATCTAAATATGGCTCGAAACAATAGGGTAATATTGCTCCGGTGTCGAGATGTTTTCTTCGAAAAGAGCTTCCGTGTCTGAAGGGGCCACGGCGTGTTTTCAATGGCGAATCTCCGGGGTGACGTCACGGACAGTAGATTCAGGCAATATGGAGATCACTTGGATGTCGAATGAGACTTCCGCAACTTTGCGCATGAATGACGCGCTCTCTGCTCATATTTATTTTTTCGTGTAGACATTGAAGTGAATAATCTTATATGCATTTTTCATTTCAATATCTATTTCAGAATGTTTATAAGGATGACACTAGATCTTTAAGTACAAACAGTGCAAGTACTTTGTCATAATGTGAAAAGGTGTACCGGGTGTTTGGATTTGAAGCGCAGGACTGCAGGGCCTTGCAGTCACAGCGGGCCCACTGGGACGAGCAGCTGTACTGCCACTTATGGAGCTCTGTGCCTGGCGCTCGGACTGCATCAACACCTCCGTCTGCCTCTCTGCCTGCCTGTCAGCAGCTCTGTCTCCAGGCAGGTGGCGCTCTGGATGTGGCTGCGCGACCGCGACGGCGGGGGGCGCCGCGTGTTTGGCCACGATGTGGCCGGAAGCACTGGAGGGGCAGGAGACGGGCGCCATGGAGACCACCCCAGTTGCCATGGTGATGCTCTGTGAAGCGGGGTAGATGGCGGTGACGACCTGGCCGCCGGAACCGCAGACGGGGATGGAGCTGGGGGGCTGTGGAGATGGAGCTGTGGCCAGGATAGGCGGTTGACCTGAATGTGGTTGGAAGAGAGGGTTCAAATAGGAGTCTGACAGCCATACAAGTCAAATAAATTCATCTCCAAAACAAAACAACTTACCGTAATTTCTGGCCTACAAACCGCAACTTTTTTCACAAGCTTTCAACCCTGCGGTTGATGTGGTGATGCGGCTAATTTGTGCATTTTTCCTAACGGCCGCAAGAGGGCACTCGCACGGGAAAGGTAAGAATGAGACCGGGGGAATATATGTGCCAAGGAAGTTACTTTTACCAGCCCTGTTAGCACTGCGCTAGCATTAGTGCTGTGCTAGCGTGTTGCTGCTGTGTTACTGGCGTGTCTCAGTGATATTTACTGGTAAGTTTTATTTTAACCAGCTCTTTTAGCATTAGCATTAGCGTTAGCACGGCGCTAGCGTTAGCACTAGCGTCAGCGCTAGCGTTAAACTCTTTCTTTGTCAATATCTCGTGTTTCAATGTGGCCACTTGGGGCTTTTACACGGCGTATGTACAGTACGTACCAAATGGTATTTCCTTTACAAATGTACTCGATGAGGCTTGTAACCAGGTGCGCCCTGTAGGCTGGGAATTACGGTAGTTTAAGTGATTACTAACAGTGTGGTACAGGTCCCACTTGTGGTATATGAGCTCCCTCTGCTGGTATGAAAAAAATAACTGCCAAAGTATAGTTCAGTTATATTTAACCATGAAATACATTTATATACATATAGATGTCTTTGGACCTCATTCCACTGTTGTTCACGCAGGGGTCTACTTCACACTTGCCTTGGCGCAAGTGACCCCTCCCACCGACAATGCTTATTTCTTAAAAAAAAAAGCCCAAACTGTCCAATTACAACTCGAAACAAGATGATTTAAGTCAAAGTCAAGTCTCTTGACAACCAAGCCAACCATAAGGAAGGAAGCAAGGAAGTCAGCCACAAATTATAAAACTGGAAACTTGTTGTCCCCTGGCCCAAGAGCTGGTGAGCAGTGAGAGAGCGAGAGAGAGCAAGAGGAAGAGCTACAGTAGCTCTTGCTGCACGCACTAAGGCCACGGCATTTAAAGGCATAACACAGCATCAAACCAGTTTAACTTTTTATATTCCTATTCATTATGTTTTTAGATATATATTTTGCACTATACAACTTAGTTTTCATGGAAACAACATTTGAGAGTTGTTTGTGTTAGTGTTTGAGAGGATGAACTGTAGCGGCTTAATGGCATTTTCACTAATTTCAACAGGGCGAGTGTACCACCATTGCTTTTAAAATCTTGTCTTTAATACAAAAAAAAGGAGTTGATACAAATCTCTGCTGTACTAACCGGCGATCAGTGGCTGAACCAGCGTCTGGCTAGGCGGCGGGATGGTTGTGAAGCCGAGGGTGGCAAGGGAAGGTGGCACGTATGCGGAGCCGGGCAGAGGTAGTGCTTGCTGAGAGGGGCAGGAGGACGAGGACCCCGCTGGAGTCGACACCATTGGCACAGAGGATGGCACCCCGGAAGTGGACTGCATGTAGGTGATCCTGCGGAGAGGTGACGGGACAGTTTCAGTGGAAAAACGATGCAGAGGTGACCGAGTTTAACAATGTGACAAATACAGGAAGGAAGTATGGTCAGAAGGGGAGAGAAGAACAAAAAGAGAAGTTCTGCAGAGTACAAGTAGTGTTGTATGTGTGTGGGTGTGCAGCTGAGAGGTAGCGTGTGGAGGTGGACGGCGGAGGCAGCGCAGGGGCCAACAGCAGCATGACTAACACGTCCAGAATAGAGCTGCTCTGCCACAACAGCACTTCTCCTGTACTTCTCCTTTTTTCTCCGCTCCACATGCAGAGGTTCCAAAATATCGCTTGCTGCTCTGTGCCATCGTTTAAGATGTCGACCACAACTAAGACACTTCATCATTATAGTGCTACACAAAGACGTCACTTATTGGACTCAATTTGGGAGATTCAGACAACAAAATGATACCACTGACAGGCAAATTATGAGCCACTTTGACAACAATTTTATTGCGGTGATAAAACACTTTGCCTACCAGATTTGTGAACATGATTTTGATTGAGAAATGAACACAGAGTAGAGATGGTCCCCGAAGTTTAGACACAGTTAAAAAAAAAAGGTGATATTTTCAATTATTTCAATTTGTTAAGACTATATTTTCAGCAACATTTCATTCTAATTGAATATTAAAAACAAATCTTTGATAAGAATTCCAGTATTTGTAATAAAAAGATTGATGCACTTTCCAAGATTTGCCTGAAAGAACTCCGCATTGCCATAATTTGTTGAGATTTTAGGGACATTGAATTTATTACATGACTGTTATTAAATACAAAAAGGGAAAGTTTCACTAGACAGCCTAAAATGTTTTTTTTTTTTTTTATTATTTTGAACAAAAGGAATGAAATATCTAAATTCACCATGTAGAACTTACAATATGATATAAACAACTAAAATGATTTTCAATATGGAATTGATGTATGTTAATCCATGTTTAATTAATCCTATAACATGAGTTATACTACTGAAATGAACTTTTCTACACGATTCAAATCTATTTCGATGAATCGTTACTTGGAGGAATATTTAATAGCATCTACTACCCTTTCAGTTGACTTGTTTGATATACCAATTTTGCAATAGAAAAGGCAGCGACAGTGTTTTTAAAATTTAATATAATAAAGCATTGACAGGTAGATAAAATTGCTGGTACCATTATGTTGGTCAAAGAAAACGCACAATGGTCACAGAAATAACTTGAATTTGACAAAAGTAGTTCTCAATAAAAATGTAATGAAAATTAGTCAATGAAAAATCAGCCTACTTTTGAATTATGGTTGAACAGAAAGTTTTGTCTCATCTGTTCATAGGACATTCACCCAGAAGCTTCGAGAAACCACAAAGCTTCAAGACGAGACAAAAACATGCCGTCTGGAGAAGCCCCCTCCACAACTGCGACAAGTGGAGCAGTTTTGTCATGAAGACTGGGCCAAAATACCTGCTGAGAGGTGCACGGGTTTCATTGAAGTTACCAAAAACATTTGATCATCTCAGAAGGTTGTGCGACAAAATATTAATATTGTCCAGTCCTGTTTCATGAGTTTGATGAACGACAGCTCAAAAGCAATGTCTGATTTTCATTGGTTAACTTTCATAAAATTCTCCTTTATTATTACTTTTGTAGGATTCAAGTTATTTCTGTGACCACTATGGGTTTTTATTTCATTAACAGAAGGGTATCAACAATGTACAGTGAAGAAAATAAGTTTTTGAACACCCTCCACTGTGAGAGAGATAATCGAAAAAGAAAAATCCGGAAATCACAATGTATGATTTTTTTAAAGATTTATTTGTGATATAGCTGCAAATAAGTAGTTGAACACTTGTCTGTAAACTAGAATTCTGACCCTCAAAGACCTGTTAGTGGGCCTTTAAAAGTCCACCTCCACTCCATGTATGAGCCTGAATCAGATGTAACTGTGTGAGGTCGTAAGCTGCATACAATCAGCAAGACTCAAACTTGTAACATGGTCAAGACCAAAGACCTGTCCAGAGACAAAATTGGACAAGTCCACACGGCTGGAAAGGTCTACGGAGAAATTGCCAAGCAGCTTGGAGAAAAAACGTCCACTGTTGGAGCAATCATTAGAAAATGGAAGAAGCTAAACATGACGGTCAATCTCAATCGGAGTGGAGCCCCACGCAAGATAATCACCTTGTGGTGTCTCAATGATTCTTAGAAAGGGGAGGAATCAGCCCAGGACTACACGACAGGACTTGGTCAATGACCTGAAAAGAGCTGGGACCACCGTTTCCATGGTGACTGTTGGTCATTCACTAAGACGTCATGGTTTGAAATCATGCATGGCGCAGGTTTCCCTGTTTAAACCAGCACAAGTCAAGGCCCGTCTTGAGTTTGCCAATGAGCATTTGGATGACACAGAGGAGTCATGGGAGAATGTTATGTGGTCAGATGAGACCAAATGGAACTTTTTGGTCATAATTCCACAAACCGTGTTTGGAGGAAGACAAATGATGAGTTCCATCCCTACTGTGAAGCATGGGCGTTGTGGCATCATGGTTTGGGGGTGTTTTTCTGCACATGGGACAGGACAACTGCACTGTATAAAGGAGAGGATGACCGCAGCCATGTATTGTGAGATTTGGGGGAACAATCTCTTTCCCTCGGTCAGAGCATTGAAGATGGGTTGTGGCTGGGTCTTTCTACATGACAATGACCTGAAGCACACAGCCAGGAAAACCAAGGAGTGGCTCCGTAAGAAGCATATCAAGGTTCTGGTGTTGCCTAGATTCTGAACATATGCCCATGTACATGCAAGTACTTTTTAAAAGGTTGGGCCTAATTAGGTTAGGCTGTGGCTAACGGCTGCAGAGTATGATCGAATGTGTTTCAAATGCTCTAGCATTCAGTAAAGAGCTGAAAAATGCAAATGTGTTACAAATTTGTCATAATTGAACTTTTTCACATTTATTTATGTCGTGGTCATACCTAGTGGTCGGAGGCGGCAGCAGAACAGCCTGTGAGGGACCCGTGGATCCTGGAGCCACAACGGCAGCGGTGGCCATTGTCACGGGAAAGGGGCTAGTGGGATTGACCGCCCCTCCTTGAGGCAGCTGCGACTGGACCACAGGCATGGGTGCAATCTGGATGATCTGCATAGTTTGAAAAATGCAATTAGTGCTCCACATAATGAACTGATTTTCTTAATTATCGTATGCTGTGAACCTTGCTTGCTGCCTGAGTGCCATTCTGGACAGGAAGAGGCGGGGCCACGATGGGAAACTGCTGGGTGGGAGCTGGCGCAGTGCGTACCATTGCCATGGGGAGCACCATTTTACCCTGGAGCACCGGAGACTGTGTTTGCACTGAACAGAATAAGAATGAAAATTTATTTGACTCAAGACCAAGGAAGTGTGTACCACCTTTCATTGCTTAAGTCGGGTACACACATGCTAATTTTTAAAATGAGGGACCCCAGACATGATGTGGAAAAAATATGACCTGTATTTGTTTACAGCTCTGACATTGCATGGTGTACTCTCCACCAGGAGCGGTTGGGGATAGTTTGAATTTGGTCCCAATTTCGGTTCCTCATTTTCGATTTCAGCTCCGAATGATTCTTAAATCTATTCTTTTTTTCTTTAAAACAATTAATGGTTTCCAAATTGGAGGCATGGTGAAGTGACTAGTTAGAGCCTCTGTCTCACGGTTCTGAGGACTGGGGTTCACATGCCACCCCCGTTTGTGTGTAGTCTGCGTGATCTTGCAATGTCTACGTGGGTTTTCTCAGGGTGCTCCGGTTTCCTCCCACATCCCAAAAACATGCATTAATTGGAGAGACTAAATTGCCCCTGGATGTGAATGTAAGTGCGAATAGTTTTTCTATGTCCCCAGCAATTGGCTGACAAGCAGTTCAGGGTATACCCCGCCTCCTGCCCGGAGATAGCTGGCATAGGCTCCAGCACTCTCGCAACACTTGTGAAGATAAGCAGCTCAGAAAACGGATGGATGGGTGGATGGATAAATAAGCCTGTCTACAACATTTTTCCAGCCATACCATTTATCGCCCTCACAACCACCCTCCACACACAGCCAAGTGTGCGCGTATGATGAGCGGGGAACCTGGGGGGTTGACTTTGTACAGTAACCATTCAGGCAGCTCCTGCTTAGTAATGGCATTCATTTGTGCCCTGCAGCTGACTGGCGACCAGTTTAGAGTGTAGTCCGCCTTTTGCCTGAAGTTAGCTGGGAATCACTCCTGCATCTCCCGCGAGCCTTGTGAAAATAAACTGCTTGGAACATAGACATAGACATATCTGACCCCCACTTCCTCTTTTTGATCTTTCGGAGTGGTCTGATAATCTTGGAAAGGAGGCTGGCTAAATGATACATTTTGGCCTGATAATAAGTATGCATGTACCCCATTTATTATAAACAAGTATTTTATTCCATGACTTCCATTTATATGAATTGTATCAACTGGGGTACGCACATACGACTACCACTGGGTGGAAATGGGAACTACTATTTATATAGAAGTCATAACTTTAATCTTCAATCATTTTGTGGCAGTATTGTAAAAAAAAAAAAAGTTTAAGTAAAATGAAGACACACTGATGCATGATCTTAGATGTGTATTTTTCCACAAAAATTCCCAACCCAATCTCCATCAGTGCCATTTTGCGCTCACCTCTTGTTCCTGGGCTGGACGAATAACACACGAGTGAACTATGACCCTGCTGCTTCCCATTGGCCAAGGGCGTGTGTGTGGGTGGAGCTGCAGGCAGGTTGAAGATACTGGTTGGCTGGCAAAGGTGCTGAGGCGGGCTCTTGGGGTTGGCCGGGAGGGTGGGGAGTATGTATTGGACCTGTGTAATGGCCTTACCCCCTGGGGGCGCTAGGGTCGAAGTGGGAAGGAATTGGGGTTGGAGCAGGGGCAGAGGTCCATTGGAGTGGCTATTGGAAGAGGGGGGCTGAGATTGCGGGGACGGGGTAATGAGCTGTACGGCAGGCTGCCCAGAGAGAGCGCCCCCTAGCACTAAATTAGTTACCACCCCGGCACCTACGGGGCTGGGCGATGACGAGGAGGAGTAGCCACTGGGGGTGGCCGAAGCACTGCATACTGGTCCTGGGCCAATCAAAAGTTGCGGCTGCTGAAGGGTCACGGGCTTCCTCTCGGGCGGGTGAGGACTGGACGAGGCGCCGCCATCTCTGGGTTTGCTGACGATGGGGAGCGGCGTGCTGATGACGGGGCGCATCACGTTGGTCAAAACAGTGGACGCCACTCGCACGGTGCCGATGCCGAGGTGCGAAGGTGATGACGAAATAACTGACTGGCCAGAGGAGAGGGAGAGAGGGGAGGCGTGCACCACTTCCACCTCACCCCCAAAAGTGTCCTTGATATCGGCCTCTCCCCTCTTCCTGGGGTCAGAAAAAACCCCTGATCGCCCTTCGTCGAAGCGCTTGCCGGCCGGATAAGAGGACAGGGACACGCTCCTCCCGTGATGCAAGGATGATGAGGATGCCGTAGAGCAGATGACAGGAGCGAAGACTCGCTGGGAAGCAAAGCAGACCGACATTGATCGCATCTATTATGTCCGTGATGTACAGCACTACCTTGGTTTATAGACTTCAGTCTTTCCCAGACAGAACCTTTTCTGAACCGAAGCATAGCTTTCCATTGAAATTTTTCGAGTTCCAGAAGAGATTATTGCATTCTTTTCAGTGGTGTAGTTTAAAATAAATATAGTAATGTACAAATAAGTGAAAACACACTTGTGAAGATTGTCATGCATCCAGGTAATTTTTTCTTAGGGCATTGACTCAATTGCAACTGGACTGTTCTCTTGTCTCAGAAGACGTTTCATCTCTATATACATGCAGCCTTCATCGGTTCATATAATAAAGCTTAGTTGGGGTTCACTAGGCAGTGTTTGTGTGGAAAACGCAACTATTTATACTCTAATTTAGAGCCATATCCGACACCATCTGTAGAATGATTCTTTTTCAATGCAAAAAGTGGTGGGTTGTTAAGCCACCTGGTCAAGCAGCCATTCTCTGTCCACCTGAGTCATTGAGTGGAAAGTCCCTCATTAATAATTTATTCAGTTCTAAAGTGGTCGTGGATTTCAACATGATCAAGGAGACCATGTTGTGTGTTGGAGGCAAAACTATTGAATTTTTCTTGAATGGACGAAAGCCTGCATTGTAAATTGGAGAAATTTCCAAGCCTTTTTTCATGTGAAAACATAATTGTAAAGTCTTATGGCTTCTGTATATTTGTGTGGGTGGCAACCATGCTGACGTCACTGCGGTTGTTCCACGTGCAATTTTCCTTTATAATCATGCGCAATCCACAACGCGGTTTTTCGAAAATGTGCTGCAGTTCTCTAAGTTGGGGGTGTCGCTATGGCTGGTATTGGTTGGGACACAACAGGATGGAGTTTCTTTTGCATTTTATGGTCACCTCTGGCAGTAGTTTCCACGTTCATTGTCACTGTAACACCTCTATGTTATGAAAATCAATGCCAGCAGTTCGCTGACACGGGTGCATCTTTTTTAGTGCTATCTTGAAAAAAATGTAAATATTTGTGCATCTCCTCACAAAGCCTGTCCTCAATCAGGTCCATGTTTTGTATTTTAAAGATGGCACTATTGCGGAACCAAGGGAAAAGCTGAGTACATCATCACAGCATGTGACGAAAATGAAACAATCATGAGATATGGTCCCCGTGGCATTCTGCGCACTGCAAGAATTTGTGCAGTGTCCGCGTCAAGTGTCGCATAGGCGCCGTGCGGACCAATGTATTGGTCAAGTGATGCAATGTAGGCGCTCCTGCCCGTGAGGGTCTATAAAGAAGCCTTTACTGATTTCTGATACTGTATTAGAGCCACGCTAACACCATCACCAGGGAACTTATTCAGTTATTCATGTCAACGAGCATTTTCTGTCTTTTTTAATTCACAGTCTTAGCTTTGTCAAAACAAGGTTCCATTGTATTGCGAATTAACAGCCAGGAGATGACCGCTTACCTTTTGAGCGCTCTCGTCGCCAGAACCTCTCTCGCTGTCACTGTCGGTCACTCGTTCCTTGCACTTGAGGTCAATAGAGCTGGTCGGATAAGGGTCCTCTGGAGAAGAACAGACACTGCAGCTACACTTGATATTCAATGCCACAATTCCACAACGTATTTAGTTCAAGGTAGGGCTGGTCAAATAATTGATTTCATTGATTAATGGCTCTGAACAAAGAGGAGCTCATTTACAAAATGACAATTAGTGTTGCTAACTTTGCAACTTTCTCTACTCCTCCACTGATTATTGTTGAAGAAACTGACTTTATTTCCCACTAAGAAACAAATGACCAAAATCATTTTCCCATTGTTTTCCGTCTTACAAAAAAGGAGGACAGTTGAAGCCAATTGTGGAGTCAGTTGCTCTCAAGATTGCCAAATACATGGTGCTAATTTATAGGTAACAAAAATGGGATTTATCGACATGAAAAAAAGCACCGTAGTCACAATACTTTAGTTGCTGTTTCTTACCAATGACATCATCGTCACCCTCCTCCTCACAAATGACCATGCGCTCCTCGTCACTGGTCATGTCCTCGCTGACCCCCCGTTGGGACTGTGACAGGGATGGAGCATGGTTGGAAAACTGGTTGCCTCCATCTCCACACATCTTCGCAAGAAAAAAAAAAGGTGAGGAAAAGGGAAAATCACCCACAAATTATCACTACCTTTGCAAAAAGTCTAAAATGCAGTAAGTTGTACAGGTAGACAAATTTGAGATGCTTTAACGATCGTCAAAATGTAGCTGTAGTTTGGGGGTCCGCAAAATAATTACCAGTAAATTAATGCAATAACTAACCACAAATTGGGACCAGCATGCAAATAAAACAATTCAATCCGCAATGCATTAGCTTTGATCAATTTATTAGCTCTGATGTGATGGTGACACACAATGAAATAAATCTGACTTTCTTGAATGAATAAAATAGTGTTAAGAAAAAGAAAAAAAGTGTATTATTACAAGAATAAAGTCTTATTTGAAGAGGATAATGACCTTTTTCTTCGAGAATAGTCTTTTTTTTTTTTTAAAGAATCAAATCAAGGCGTATTTTCCAGGTTCAAAGGTGGAATTTTCACTAGAATAAAGTTGAATTTTGAAAAATCACTTAATAGCCCTTAAAATATCCCCTTTACCCTAAGCTGTGACTTTTATGGCTTCGTCACTTACACACGTGAACTGCATTTTCCAAGATCAACTGTGAATAAAGGGCGCAAAATGGGAATTTATGTGTACATTCATCTTTACCTGTGCCAGTTCCACCAGGGCTTGTGTATTGCCCCTGTCGCCTCTCTCAATGCTGTGCACGGCACTTTGCGAGAAGGCTCTGGGACGTGTAAGCTGGCTCATATGTCCCTCCGCTGTCTGACTTCTCTCGGCCATGCCCGCCAGACACGGACCCACCACTCCCTTCATTTCCACAGAATGTGGCTCTATCGGACAAAAAAAATGGATGTTAAGCATAATCTACAAGACGGTCCTGTCTTTGGGGTATTGAGAGACAAACCTGTGGACTCAGACATGCTCCTCTCACGGATATCTTTGCCCCCAGGGACGCCGCGTCCTTCAGAGCTCGACTTCTTCCTGTCTTTGTTGCACCACTTCCAGTCAGGGTGGGCCTTAAAGTGGGCCTCTTTTACCTGGGAAAACGACTATCAGACTAAGTACATGGAGCTATATGGAATGAAAAAAAAAAAAAAACTTTTTAAAGTATTCTATAGAGAAAAAAAATACAGGTCTCTGGTGTGCTTCCCGACAAAAGTATGAAATTAAATAACCAAGAAACTCCTTTGTCATCTGCCTAATTCAGAAATTGTGTGTGATCGAGCCGTTCTGCTCTTTTGCTCCACTATGACATAATAACCGGCCCGCACAATATATTTGACATGACATGTCAGCTAGGCTTGATGAATATCCAAAGCCATATTCAAGCAGCCGCCGGACTACACCATCTGAAATATTTAGTGCAGTAGCACCCGTGCTGCACACAGGTGCGACCCTTTTGCTATAATGTCAAAGTGAAATGGTAAGCAGAGCTGCACTGGGTTTTTGTTGGTCACACAGATTGTTAAATTGGTGACAAAATACTTCTTTTAAACAACCTATTAAAAAGCACAAGTGTACCTGGAAGGCCAAGTCATGGTACTTCTGTTTCTCTTTAGGTCCGAGGGCATACCACCATTCGCCCAGGATCTTGCTGACAGTCCTGTTGTCCTGGTTGGGGTGGCGCTGGTGCACCAACGCTCGATGGCGCTTGCTGAAAATCATGAAGGCGTTCATTGGTCGCCGGATGTGGTCCTTTTCCCGCTAAGACAGACAGAGTAACATTTTGTAAGGAAGATGGACAACTCCCGTAATATACATTGGGACCTCAGAAATTCATGCAATTTGTAATTTGAACATCAATACACTTATAAAAGACTCATGTATAAAATCAGGCAAGTGTTTCACTTTTTCTTTGCCGTTTTTGTTCTTTATGATACTGTTGTTGTAGTCGGTACAGATAACTGAAAAGTCCTGTGTTGTATCTTGGAGGTCTATATATTATTAAAAAAAAAAACTTTGGATCACCTTTAACTAAAAATAAATGAAAAAGAATATTAAAAAAAAAGCTAAAATCACCTGATATATATTTTTTCACTGAAAGAATGACAAAAAAAAACCCAGCAAAACCAATGCCTTTTTTCCCTATGCAACAATTTGCGGGTGTTGCCTCATTTAAAATTGTATTAGTTATTTTCTGTGAACAGTATTTCATTTAGTAGCAAAAAGACTAGATCATAGGTTGTAATGATGTTATTAATCAACATTGATTTATTATCCAATGACCTGATATTGAAAAAAAAAAAGCAAGTGTCACAGAAATAACTGCAGAGAATAGTTTGATGGATTAATAGATTCACATTTCATCCTCACTAAATTTGTAGTTCTACTTTTTTGTGTCATATTTGTTTGACCAATTTTATGTCACTTGTAATTACAGGGATGCAAAATGCCTGATCCCAATTAGGACAATTACCTACTCTAGAAAAGACCTCGCAGATGCAAACAAATAATTCACAATATTTTTTATGATATCTATGATTCACACACACTCGCACATGAACCGAATGCTGTATTGTGTCACAAGTCCGACAAGTGCTACAACAGTGCTGTAAAGTGTCATGTGTTTGTCGATGTGTGTTGCCATATTTTTTTAAAAATTATTATTAATAAAGTCAAGGTGAGCACACAGTTGTTGTCATCTGAGGATTATTGGACATAAAAAAAAATCTCACAATGAAGCGTCACTTTGTGTTTGTACAGCGAGCCCTTGCCCATTCGCGGTTCACCGTTCCCGGCCCGGCATCTTTGCGGATTTTGGTCTCCAAGTTTTCTATTTTTATTTTATTGTATTTTCAAGATAGTAAAGGTCTTAAATTTTCTTTTAAATAGATGAAACACCACATTGGACATGGTGCCTTACAATGTGGTGCATCTTATGTACACACTGAGTTCCAACATTTGCAATTGTTGTTGTGTGACTCTTACTGCCAGTGCCGCAAAGCATGCCAGGAGGCGGTAAATAGCATTTAAAGTGCATGTTTTGTGTCAATTATTTTGTGAGTCATTCTTTTATTTGTTTTATTAATTACTATTCTGTTTGGTTTGGTGTGATACTTTTAGTTTTGATG
Organism: Syngnathoides biaculeatus; assembly: GCF_019802595.1. Classification (NCBI taxonomy): domain Eukaryota; kingdom Metazoa; phylum Chordata; class Actinopteri; order Syngnathiformes; family Syngnathidae; genus Syngnathoides; species Syngnathoides biaculeatus. Next base: position 30,943,057 of record NC_084644.1, read on the forward strand.
TGACACCGTGTGTACAAAATCGTCAGCAATGACCTGCCAACACAGGTAGTGTGTAGGGCAATGTAAGCTTCTTCTCCTTACAGATGTGAAATGTAATTGTTCCTCGCTGGCTAATGAACGCCATCATATGGTATCTTACATACACGCTAAAAGACATGCTGACATGCATGCTAACAGTGTAACCAGTGTGTATTAATACGGCACCCATTATTTGCGGATTTTCGTTATTCGCATGGGTGTAAAGGATGTAAACCTAACGAATAACGGGGCAACACTGTATTTTTGTTCCTCGCCCCCATTCCTTGGTTGCACTGTTGCTTGTAAGACTCTTATTTAAGCTAGCAGGGTAGCTTCGTTAGCCATGGCTTTTGTCGTGAGACTATTGGTGGCTGTTTATCTATTCTGGAGGCGTTAAGCACAGTCTTTCCTTACATCCTCATCACATCCTGTGTTGGACAAGATTTTTCGACGATAGAATTGAGACTGACAACAAAAATGCAGTTTCGGGCTATTTTTGGCACATGAAAATTCACTGGCTCGAGTGGGGCCAGTGTCTAGAGATAGGTGGAGCCCCGAGACAACTGATAATGTTAGCTCCTGCTTGTATCTCATTTATTAACACAATTATTAACTGAACTATGATGAATAAACCTATGCAGAACAGCGCAAGACTGGTTAGCACAGTTGCCTCACAGTTCTGAAGACCGGGGTTTGAATCGAGGTCTTCCCTGTGTGGAGTTTGCATGTTCTCTTTGTATTTGTGTGGGTTTTCTCTGGGTAATCTTGTTAACTCCCAACATCCCCAAAACGTGTGGTAAGACTCAAAATCTCCCAAAGGTGTGAATGTGTGAGTGTGAATGGTTGTTTGTTTCTTTGTGCCCTGTGATGGGTTGGTGACCTGTTCAGGGTGCGTACCCTGCTTCTCGCCTGAAAATAGTTGTGATGGGCTCCTACACGCCCCTGACCCTTGTGAGGATTAGCGGTACATAAAATGGATGGATGGATGGATGGATGGATGGATGGATGGATGGAGTCTGTCTACAACATCAGACTGTGGGCACACCTTGTTACATGTTAAAATGCCACGTGCTACACTGAAAAAAAGAAAATGGTACACAAAATGTCATTGAGTTTTCTCTGTCAGAACAGAGAAAAAGACTACCTTTCCAGGGCTGCTTTTGTCCCCATCTTTAGGCAGTGCACTGAGGGACTGGGTGCGTCGCTTAACAGGTGACGAAGAGAGGGGCTGCTCTGGCACAACCCCAGGGAGGAAACTATAGGAGACAAAAACTCAAATTAATTGATGTGGACAGTTAAGTAGAAACGTGAAAATTCTCTTCTAGTAGCCCTGGTTTAATATCTTTATATCTCAGAATCTTTCAAGATTAAGGGTATATTTGCTACTAGACAATTCACTTCACAAAATGATCTCCAATGAGGGCAGTGCCTTTCATGTGCTAATGGATCGCAGTGAAGGAAGAAAAGCTTTTGTTCCTTTCTGCTTTTTCTGGCATTGAGCTCTGCTGATGCCCAAATTAGTGCAAAAACTACACTCACTTCCCTGCATGTGTGGGTTATAACGCACCAAGGTACTAACATTCACAAACGCCATTTTCCACCATTCCAATCAAAACCAGGGAAGGCCCATTGTCAGATGATTATTCTGAGAGATTATCCTGTGGTGTGGGATGCGTAAAGAGTGTTTTTTTTTCCCCCTGCTTGATCTTCTTGGAATATTGTAGGGCCACCCTAGTAATCAGTACAGTTAAACTAATTATCAAATGTCTCAAAAAGATTTTCCTGTGGTGTAGGGTGTCAATGATTTTTCCACCCCCATCTGCTCCGACAACAGTCAAGGCCGACAATCGTTCAAATTTCAAATCCTTATACCAATACCAGGTCTCATGCTGAATTGAGGAAAGTAATGGACTCTGTGATTGCAACATGAAACGGAACAATAGCCAATTTTGAAGCAACTTAAATCGGTTATTGAACACTAAATACCTGGTTTCTTCCTAGTCCTTCATTCCACTAGAAATGACAAAGAGAAGAGTTTGTAACCTTATTGTAGTTACATGGTACGGTAACATCTTAGTGTTTTACATTTCTTCTTAAATCAATACTGCTGTTTTTATATTACAGCATTCTGGAGATCATGTGGCACCGCGCTGGCTGTTACAGATCAATGTTGGTACTACGAGAGACGTGGACACACTATGGACCTTTCCGACCTGTCAATCACTCGTACAATAATAGCCAATCAGATAGCTGCATTGTCTTAACCCCTGGCTTGACACGCCCCTCTCACCGTATTGTCCCACAAGCAATGCTGCTTGTCAGTAGCGTGCGCTTGGAAAAGTTAATGTTACAAAGAAAATGGTCCTCAGATGCGCTTGGTGAAAGCTATCCTTCTAGGTTACAAGGGGCCCGGTTGATTCATTTTCCAAAGCCTAAAACACAGTTGACGAAGTGTCTACAATGGATTCAGGCTTATGGAAGACAGGACATACAACTAAATGTGGACAATATCAACAAACACAAGGCTGTATGTTTGAAGGTAAGTGAGGGAGAAGCGTATTCTCTGAGTTTTACTTAATTATTATCTGTTTTATACATTGCAGGAAAACAACTTTCACTTTGTTAGTGTATCACTGACCTGCTGAATGAACTGTGTAATGTTTTATGTCGAAAAATCGGGTTAATGATACGTAAATGCGCCATGTCATGCAAGAGAAATGTCTATTTGCCCATTTGTATCGCATCGGACTTTTAAAACAGAGCACTGGGTTCCATTACGAGCCAAGTCAAATGAATACACCTACTCACTTCTAAAAACTACAATGATATTACTCGTGATCTTTCCAAGCAAAAAGTACTCACCCTGCTTTACATGCCCAATACGATTCCACTATTTTATCCTGTTGGATTTCAATATGAAGTTCGCCAGGCGTCAAACTTTTTTGCATCGATTGGCAACATTTTCCTGTTACTATGACATTGTGTCCTGCTCCGTCCAAAAGCTTCATTCCGTGTACATATCCTTGAGTGAAATAGTTGAGACCTCTCTGTAGAACTGTCTTGGACAAGTCTGACACATTTGGCAAAAAACATACCCCAATATTATCTGCAATACGCAATAGAGAATCGCCATTTTGAAAGGTTGTGGGACATGGTTAAGGGGGCGGAGCTTAAGGCCATCATCGGAAAGGGCCTTTGCTATTGGTCATTCAGAACACTACATAGTAAAATGGCGGCCAAGCATTCATGGTGACATCACTTTTTGATCCTTGGATATCGGCTCTTCCTATCATCGCGAAGCAGAATTCACGAAGCGTTGGGATTGTTCACCCACTATTAGGGAATGTGAGGTGGGTTTAGTCCGTCGTGAGGCAGGTCATATTTTATTGGTTAATTTGTTAAAAATTGCTATATACCAAATGTAAGCAAGGTTTACGGAAGAACGTACGGGTCGTCCACATCACTCTCCGTCTCACTGTCAGGCCTCTCCCTCTCCGCCTCCACTTTCTCCTTCTCTGGCTCCTCAGGTGCAGTTGCGTGCCGAGTCAGGGGACCCCTCTCCAAAGTCTGAGGGGGCTGAGCAGGCTCAGGAGGTGGCCCCACACCCGTCTGACAGTCTTAGGAAAACAACACAGGTGACACGTTACGGGCAAAAGGGCATAGAGAACAAACTTTGGTCACTCATACCTGTCTTTGAAGGAGCTGAATGGGGATGATTGACAGGGTGCTGGCCCTCCCCTGGTTGCGAGGTGGGGTCTGATTGGGTGGGTGCCAGGAAGGGTACTAAAGAATGCCAGGGGAAAACTGGAACGGACCGAGGCTCCACGTTGGTCCAAACTGTGGGGAGAAGACACGGTAGTGTAAACTGGGGGTCGGGATTATTTTGGGTGGGGGGGACATTAGCTGTTTCAGGCACAATGTTGTTGAAACGATTTCACTATTTTATGTGCAGTATACTGTGGTACATGACTTACGAGTGACCTTAAAAAACTTCGAGATATGAGCTATTGCTCTGATGATTTCTTTGTCTAATTTGAGAGCAAAAACATTGAATTACGAATACTAGATGGTGACACCAAATATCACGACCCGAAGCAGATAGCAAACAATGAAAAAAAAAAAGAGCCTTATGTTTGCTGAAGCTGTTTACTGCCACTCCCAGTTCAAGTTTATTCTAAAACTAAACACGCAACAAAGAGAATTGCATGTTGTGTATTTAACCATGCCACGTAGCATTGCCTAAGTAAAGTCTGCTAGGTTAAGGATACAATAAGATGTAAACGCCCAACGACTGGCCAACAAAACAAGCATCAATGTCTCAGCATTGTAATCTCATATGTAGTCCAAAGATGAGCCAGTTGCTTTATTTTCATGAGTGTTAACAGAATGCACATACAAGAACTGATATTTACCTACAACTAATATCCAAGCACACCACACATAGATGCCGACTTGAGCCAACGTTCCGTTTTATGCCAAAATCAGACTACAAGATTTTAGTCACAATATTGCCCCATTCTGCTATTGCGGGGAATTTCCAACACACATGGTGGCTGTTTTAAACACGTTTAATTCAGGCCCACAAACCCAAGTTTACCGAACATTTAGCGTGCATCAACAGAATGCTGGCATATTTACAAACTAATTTTAGTGGTAGCAGTATCTTGCTAGGTTATGTAGCATTTTGTCGAATTCTTGCGAGCCATTTTGTATTAAAAAGGTCATAAACATAGCTCGTCCTTGAACCTACATGCCAAAACATCCGCTCCCAATTCCCCCCGCCAACATTGTCATGGCAGTCTACTATATTGACAACAACTTGTCGCCATGGGAGCAGTTGTATCCGGTTTCAGTGAAAGGGTACACATTTTATAGTCACACCTCCCTGATAGTCTTTCATTTGACAAGATAAAGCCCAGTGATGGTAAAAGATGGCATATGGTGGTATCCGAATACATCGTGTAGTGTTGCGAGTCTGATCGAGCTATAGCATGATTTCATGACAGTCTGACATAGAGAAATCAAGAAAGCCCAAAATTGTCTTATAGTCAGATCCAGGCATAAGTCCTTTGGCTCCATTGCTTTTTAATCTTCGTTGACATCACAAATGCCAATCACAAGGCCTGCCCTTAACAACCCCCACTCAAAAGTTCACATATTACAGTATGGCTGAAACCAACCAGTGGAGCACAATTGCAGATGGACAATAAAACAAAACTCAATGTTACTGCACCTTACTGAACTTAAGACAGACCATCTTCTTCATCTATTTATTAATATTATACACCCTCTGGTGGCCAAGACATGCACATCACAAGATGCAGCACACTCAATGTGCATTAAAGCATTAAATCGATGATACACATGATTTAATTCTTTGCATTCTGTTTAATTGTTATTATGAAGTGTTTGATAAAATACAATACTGCAGGATGAATTTTGTCAATTAAAAACATGTTACACAAATACTGATTTCTTTGGGGGTAAGGAGGGGGCAGAACAAATTAATTGGATTTCTATTCATTTCAATGGAAAAACACAATTTGACATACAGTGTTCTGAGTTAAATGTGCGGTCACATAGCAAATTCACTTTTAACTGGAGACACAAATGTCTGTCAATTTTAAGGATGCTGGGGAAGAAGCCTGCTTAATTTCCGTGATTGGGGAAAAGAGAATCATGCAAATGACCTGCAATTGGAGCCATAAAAGTAAACAGGTAAAGTAAGGCAAGGGCTTGAATGGAAAGCAAAAAACAAAATGGACAAAAAACAGCAGGATTTCCTCAATTTAGATTTAAAATTCAGAAAATACATTATGTGTTGCCAAAACATGGATATTAAACACTTTTCCCCAAGATTTTGTGTTTGCCTGGGGTTGTGGGCATGTAGCTAATTTTTCATTTATAAGGAAGAAATGAAGAGATTCTCAATTGATACAGCTTACACACTTAACTCAATAAATTGCAATATAACAAAGGATGAATTGAACATGAACTAACCAAACATGCTTAATCCTTGGCGAAGATACTGAGGATTCTCTGATGAGAACATCGTGGAGTTAAAATCGGTGACGCTTCTCCCGGATGAAAAAAAAAAATGAAAAAACAAGTGGTGTTGTGTCCCTATTATACAGTGGTCTATTCTACAAGAGATGGGCTGCTCCAAAATGTTGATTTGTTATCGACAGGAGGTTTTTGTTCCTATCCGTTTCATCCTTCACAGTAGAATCAGGAAAAAGTGAGAGATTTATTGTTTGGGTTCCAAGGTGAACAAAAAGCAGTAGAAAATGTTCAGCGTGACAAAAACAGAGTCGATTGTGGTCCAAAGACTTGGTTCCCTGGTTGGCTTTGGTCCAATTTCCCCTGATGCCCTCCCCTGGCTATTTGTTTACATTAGTGGTGAGGCGCGGCGCCGAATGAGTTAACGAGGCCACGAATGCATCCACGACCTGGATTACAACATCAGGCTGGCTACCACACTGTCTCCCCCAGCCATGTCACGACACTTTCTGCACAAAAACGGAGCCCCTCAGAGACAGGAAAGCCGCTTAAGGTTTATCAAGGGGGAAATGAGACAAGCCGAGCGTCCAATCGGGCTCGACTATTCTTATGTATTTTTTTGTGCTACGCATACATGCCCGAGGCGAGCACCGGCGCCCAATTCTGGACAGAGTCCTCGGGCACGCCCCTGGTCGCGCACACGCCGCACAGACAGACGCCAAAACGACGCGGGTGTTCTCATGTCTTAGTTGCACAGACGCAGTCAAACCGCCTAGTGTCCAAAATTCGACCGTCCCGCTTTGCTAACTATTATCCGCTGGGCACGTCGCAGCCCATGTAGGCGATCGGATGCGTTGCTTCTATTCCACGGAACTAAAGCGAAAAATGAGCGCGCCCAATTACAGTCTCGTGTGTATACCTGTTTGTAGGTACGCGCAAATTAGCCAGCCTGGCGCATTCATCCATCACAACCTGACCAATGTAAGCCACCACCGCCCCCGATACAAGACGACAACCTAGGCGACTACTCCAGAAAGGCGGAGAGACACACAAAAAAACCCGACACGAACCGCCCGTTCCTCTCTTCTTCTTCTTCTTCTTCTTCTTCCTCCTCCTTGGATTTAAAGCGTTTCGGCCGGGGAAGCCCAAGAAGCCAGTGTCGTGGAGAGCGCCGCCGTCCACACGCAAGGTTTAGCTAGCCGCTTTTCGCGGACGACACCACAGGCACACGTCGTCCGCTTCGTTTTTCTTTTTTTTAAATCCCGTCCACGAAAGTGCCTCCTCGGCCGAGGTAATTTTTTTTTTTTTTTTGCTCCCCTCCTCTTCCCCTTGTTGTAAACTAGGCTGATTTGCTTTGCTTGCTTGCTTGCTTTGCTTTGCCCTCCCCTTCTTGCTCCTGTCAACCTCGCCCAGCCTTTGTCCCGCCCACGTCCGCCAATTCTCAGTCGACTATTGGGTGGGACGGCCCCCTATCATGTCCCCGCCGTCATCTCCGATTGGTCAGAACGTGCACTGGAATGCCAGTCATATGCAAATGTTATCGGCGCATTGAATATAACCCAATCCAACACCTGTTTTAAAATACGACCTACCTTCGATAACACAACATATATCTACTTTAAACGTATAACAGAAACACTTACTACCGTTTAAATTCCGCTCTCCCGAGAGCGGAGTAGAGTTTATATTGTTTACACCCCCCCACCGGTTCGTACCATTGGTGGAGGCTGTAGTAGTAGAATTCGTAGACTGACGTGTAAGGCGACCAATAGAACACCGATACTCAGATGTAGGCTAACCAATGCGGTCGCTCGTGCTTTGTACGGTCTTGCCCCATTCTACAAAACACTCGAATTTGTGTCCGAAGGAGGCTCTAGTCAACTCTTTACTGTTACATTTTGCAATATGATTTAAGTTAATGAGGACCTCTGAAGTAAGGTTTACTATTTCAAAAATGTTTTACCAAAGTTATTGATCACAAATTCACCAGAAAATATTTAGTTCAACAGGCAGCAAATTGCTCTATAAAACACAGCCAAGGGAAGGGAGGCGATGATGTAATTTTGCACAACTAATATCATTCCAATAACTGTACTGTACACAAATGGACATTTCCAAAGCAGAGAGCGAGGCGTTCTGATGCAACAGGCTCGCGTGAGGGGTGGGAGAAGGCCAACGGGAAAGAGGAGGGCGCTGGAAACAGAAGGAAACTGTTGAAACGGTCCATGAGTGGTGGGTAAAAATAGAGTAATTTTCACCAGGGGAAGCATGGATGGAGGGAGGTGGAAGAGGAACAGAATTTGTGAAAACAGTAGTTCTCTCAAACAGAGGAAGGGTAGGCCACAGACAAAGGGAACAATAATAAAAAGTGTGGGGAGAACAGAACTTGAGCATTGCGAGCAAGAAGCATGAGTCATGCTGAACTAGCACATCCAGACAAATACAATACTGGGAGGGGTCTCCATTACGGTAAGCCCATCAAGCGCTTGAGATGTGACCAGAGATGCTAGAAGAGACTCTGGCAGGCTGCCATCTGTTGTAAAAATGCTTAACCCCTTCAGCACCAAGTTGCACACTTGCACTTTGTTATTAAGATTCATGCATTATTAACTAAGAAATGAAGGATATTTTTTAAAAAGCCCTGTCTCACAATAATGCTCTGCATCAAGAGTTAACGGGTGCTCCCTTGGCCCATTTCCCCACCCCAGCTGTTTTGTGGGAATCAGTTAAAGATGCATACACAAATGTGAGCCTTTTCCCACTCTTGCAAACAAAGTGAGCAATGGCCCGATTATCAGATGCTTCTTAAACGGTTATTCAAAGTAATTATCCTTTGGTGTGGACTGTGGAGTGTGTTAAGAGTGACTTTTCATCCCCTTCTTTGGGGGAACGAGACTACCAGTCGTCCAAGATATTGGTTAGGTGTGTGGCGTATTGTGAATTAACAACAGTAGGAACACACACTAAGCCATTTTGTTCCTTGTGTCGTGGGGTCTTTTACATTTGTAAAACAATAAGTTAGGATGTAAAAAAATCATTTTGTATTTATTTAATTATTCATTTTACTAAGAAGCTAATTAAATCACTGGTAATGAAAACACCACCGACTTGGCAGAGGAAATAAAGTTGTATGTGACCACAGCAAAGAAAAAAAAATGGACTCAAACACACAATCCATTGCTATTTTTCCCATAGGAAATAATGGCAATGGAAGAAATATGGAACACCCCATTTTCAGGCCACTTTTGGAATAAGCATAAAAAAAAAAAAAAAAAAAAAAAAGCCAAACAAGAAGCAAAACACAAACAGAGGCAGAAATTGGAGGCTTCCTGAACCGAGGACACGAGAGTGACTGATGTCGCAACGTGATGTTCCGAATGAAGGAGGTTCCTGGTGTACTTTTTACCAGTGTTGCGATATTGCAGTTCATCATTCGCAGTCTGCAGTATCGCTGGTTTTTAAATGACTTTTAGCAGTTTTCACGGTATAGATAAGTCCAAATTTCCAGTTGTACGTTTTATACTATCACAGTGCAACATGCCAGGCATCAGAACCTCGACAGGTTTTGAAGTACTTGATCAAGCCCACAACAGTCTGGATTACTAGTTTCCAACCAAGCAGTTTGGGTGGACAAGAGTCATTTCATGAGTAATAACCTATACTTCGACACCATTGGGAGTTTGACTTTGGATGTCGCCTCATTAGCGTTCTAAACCATTTATTTGGCCGACATCAACGGTCCGTGTCGAGCCTACATTACTGTTGTTGTTAAAAACACAAAGGTGGACATAGTTCCAAAAATACCATTTGATTTAAAGTATGGCTTGCGATCAGTTTAGGAGGACAGCAAGAAGAGAAACCCGAAGATGTCACCGAAAATTTCATGCTGTGCTCATGTGAATGAAGGGAGACATTGATTACGCATTAACAACACACCATCCAACTCGCTCACTAAAAGAGAAAGAATAAAGTAAGTTTTATTTATCTATTTTTGGGGGTCAATGTTGACGTTGATTCCTCAACTAGTCTAGTGCTGGAGCCTAACCCAGCTGTCAAGGGTCAGGAGGCGGGGTACACCCTGAACTGGTTGCCAGCCAATAGAGGGCACACCTAGGGGCAATTAAGAATGTCTAATTAATGTTGCATCTTTCAGGGATGTGGGAGGAAACTGGAGTGCCTGGACGAAACCCACACAGGCAGGGTCAAGGATTGAACCCGGGACCTCAGAACTGTGAGGCCAACACTTTCCAGCTGCTCCACCGTGCCGCCGAAACCAGCAGTATTTATAAAAAGCTGTCAACGGGTATCCTCGTCCTTATAGGAACATTCTAGAAATCTGCGTCCAATGATGTAATACTGCGTCATAATAACTTCATAAAGTACGTAAGTCAGGGGTGCTCAATGTAGGGGGTGGGTCGGGCGGGGAGGTGGGTGCGTGCGGTCGCACCACGGGCGGGGAGGAGAAAGGAGCTTTTTTGCCAGTTCGTTGCCTTGACTTAGTGAGTTGCGTTCACTGCCGGCAGGTATCTTCACCACCGAGAGAAAGTGTAGTGTGAGCTATCCTTGTCACAGCGATTCTGTGCCACCATAGTTTAGTCCCGTTTTAGTTCATGTTTCAAAGTTTGCCTCCTAGTCATCAGACCTCGCTTCATGTTTTTGGATTTTTCTTATAGCCTAGCGTTGTTGTGCCTCTGCCTTGTCGGACTGCTTACACCATGTATGACCTCAGCTTTGAATAAAACTATGCTTAACATTATGCCCTTATCTCGGACTCCTGCATTTGGGTCCGGCTCCGCACCGTTGGTTCATGACAAATACACAGCATCTGTGTGTGTGTGTGTGTGCACGCGAAAGAGAGAGACAGCAACAGAGTGAGTGACTGTGTGTATAATGTGTAGCTAATTCTATTGCTAGGTTGGTTCATAGTAAAGTACAATTTTCAGCTGTAAACAAATACTTACCAGATACACCAACTTCCTTACTCACCATTCTCCAGTTTTTTTCTTTTTTTGTACTGTCCTGGTATTAGTAGCAGTAGTTTAAAATATTCTGGATGCCCACAACCAGATCAGATCATTTTATTTTCCATTATTATGATCAACATCATTGAGTGGAGACTCTAAATTGACCCTAGGTGTGATTGTGAGTGCAACTCTTGTCTGTCTCCATATGCCCCATGATTGGCTCGCACCAAATTCAGGGTGTACCCTGCGTTCTGCACAAAGATAGCTGGGATGGGCTCTGGCACTCCCGTGACACTTGTGAGGATATGCGGCTCAGATAATGGATGGACATATTGAACATAAAAATGAAATACTACGGAACTATTCTTAGGCAGGTGGCACGGTGACTCAGCTGGTAAAGTGATGGCCTCACAGTTCTGAGGATAATCAATCAATCCCGGCCCCGCCTGTATGGAGTTTGGATGTTCTCCCCGTGCCTGCGTGGGTTTTCTCCGAGCACTCCGGTTTCCTCCCACATCCCAAAAATGTGCAACATTATTGGACACTCTAAATTGCCCCTAGGTGTGATTGTGAGTGCGGCTGTTTGTCTCGATGTGCCCCCCGATTGGCTGACAACCAGTTCAAGGTGTACCCCGCCTCCTGCCCGTTGACATCTGAGATAGTCTCCAGCACTCCCTGCGACCCTTGTGAGGATAAGCAGCAAAGAAGATGGATGGAGCACCTTCTACCATAAGCGGTACAAATCAAAGTAGTAATCGCTGACTATGAATGAAAAAAACTCCTCGCCCCTTTCAACTAAGCCTTACAAACTCTCGGTGTTCCTGTGATTGGAGCGTGTGGAGGTGTTCTAGCATTGGACACACATCACAAGCCTGGTGTGTGTGTGCGTGTGTGTAAGTGTCTGTGTGTGTGGACCACATGACTGAGAAACTTTTACTCCCACTCGTTACCTCAGCTGGCCATGATTGAGGCGAACTGCCACCTTCCATCACCCTCCCCTCCAATCTCACTCTCGCCTGAATTCGTCTTCCGCCCTCCCCGGAGCCCGCCATTTACTCGGTCCAATTATAACTCACATACGGCAGTCCTTCGCAGTTACCGTGGCAACAGTGATCCGGCAAGTCACCTGAGGTCTCATCACCGGGTCCCGTTGCCACCTATCGTATCGAATTGGACTTCGCTTGTCCGTCACCTGACTCAGAACAAAACACCCTGATTTGTGGGGACCTCCGAACCTCAAGCCCTTGAAAGAGACAATTTGACCAACTGTCAGGAGAAGTTAAAGAGGCGTCCTATTGCTGTAGAATGTGCTATATAGTGTGTACACGTGACAGTTACCAGACACTGTTGGGAGAACCTGAAAGTGTCCTGAGAACCCCCCTCTTCCCCAAAAGATAAAGCATCACTGCTGCAAATGCAATTCTCTAGTTTGGCCATGTGGGGGCGCTACTTGCATGCAGATAAATGGCCAACAAGATGTGCGCACCAAAAACATTGGACCGACTATAGTGTGGTGCAACAAAAAGATGATGATAAATAAATAAATAAAGATGCAAGATTAGAAGGATAACATTTTTTTCATTTTTTTTTTATGTCAGGCCCTGAAAATGGTTTTTCAAAAGTTTGCAAAACCTTCATACTGAGAGTGTTTCAGGATTAATCTGAAATGACTTTTTTTGCGGGAAAAGTCTTTTAGAGGGCAGGGGGCGGTCCCGAGATATCCAGATGTGCTTGTTGCCATGGCCAGTGAGGATATGCAAGGGCTTTAAAGCGTTATGTAAAATGTGTGGGGCACGGGCGGAGGGAGTGGGGACGTTATTCCCGGGTATCCGTATCCGGGTAGACCAGGATGAGGAAAGCAGGAGAGCAGAGGAAAGGGGGGAGGCGGCACCACTGCAGTGCGATGGAGTAAAGAGTTAAAAATGAAAACACGAACCTTTATTTTTCCGAAGATGGTGGCGAAAAGTGGGTGAGGCGTGTCGTGTTTGTGTAAGTGACACGGAAAAGAGTATGTTGCAATTTCCACACAATTTTAGGAGAAGGAGTTGTGAAGAGGCAATTTTGAACATTACCTTGAGGAAAAAGAAAGCGACGTTCCAAAATGAGGTAAAAATGTCCTACTAAACAGTATTATTACTGATTTAAAAAAATAATGGTGAGCAGAAATTATATGGCACCATTTTGTTAGGCACAAGATGCAATTTTTTTTTAAATTAATTAAAGTACTATTACACACATACCTTTTATATTGATTTTTTAAAATGTGAGGCCACATAATTGACTGGGAAAAAATGAGTGTGTTCTTACTGCTCTTTCATTGCGTAGTGTACTCAAGATAACAAACACAGCATACCACACATAAAAATATTTCCACAGGCGATCAAAAATGTCTACCCTAAACCAACTGTCTGTCGTGGTATAAAGACTGACCAGTGAGGGGCAGCATAGTGCTGTGGGGCATCCAAAATGCTTCAAAAATGTGAAGAAGCAAAAGAAGTAGTACTAGTAGTGACAGGAGTAGTAGTTAGGGTAGTTACTGCATTAACCCATCAATTCAAGTTCTGTCTTTCCTCCTCATTAATGTACACACAGTATCCCATGTTGAGAGGAAAAAATGAATTGTTGAATTTTATGCAGATTTATTAAAAAAGAAAAACAGAAATATCTCACAGCCATAAATCTTCAGACCCTATGCTCAACATTTAATAGAAACACCCTTTGGAGCAAATACAGCTAATGAGTCTTTTTGGGAATGATGCACCGAGTTTTTCCACAACTGGATTTGTGGATACTCTTTGCAGATCCTCTCGGGTTGGATGATGAATATTGGTGGCTAGCCATTTTCAGGTCTCTAGAGAGATACACAATTGGGTTTAAGTTAGGACTCTGGCTTCCTCTTTCAAGAATAGTCAAAGAGTTGTTCTGAGGCCACTCCATTATTTTAGCTCTGCACTTAGGGTCATTGTCATGTTGGAAGGTGAACCTTCGGCCCAGAGCTCCTGAGCACTCTGGAGAAGATTTTCATCCAGGATATTTCCCTGTCCTTGGCCCCATAGCTCAATGCTTAAAGCGTTGGTTTGGTAAACCAAGGGTTGTGAGTTCATATCTCACTGGGGCCTCTACTCCCTTGCTTCAGGTGTAAACACTGTGCCAAACAAATATGAGCACTCATCTGAGATGTTACGCTAATGGGACAACTTGAAATAAACTTATATATATCCTTGTACTTGGTGGCATTCATCTTTCCTTTGACTGCAATCAGTTGTCCTGTCCCTCCATCTAAAAAACACCCCCACGGCATGATGCTGCCACCACTGTGTTTCATTTTTGGGACTGTATTGGACAGGTGATGAGCAGTGCTTGATTTTCTCCACACATACCACTTAAGGCCCAAAAGTTTTATCTTGGTCTCATCAGAGCAGATAATCTTATTTCTCACCATCTTGAAGTCCCTTTGATGTTTTTTTCAGCAAAATCCATGTGGGTTTTCATGTGTCTTGCACTGAGGAGAGGCTTCAGGCCACTCTTCCATAAAGCTCAACCACGTTGATCTCTGGGTTCTTCTTTACTTTTCTCACCAAGGATCTTCTCCCCACATTTGGGTTGGCTGGATGGCCAGCTCTAGCAAGGGTTCTGGTTGTCCCGAACGTCTTGTATTTAAGAATTATGGAGGCTACTTTTCTCTTAGGAACCTTAATTGGAGCATTACTTTTTTGTAACCTTGGCCAGTTCTCTGCCTTGCCATAATTCTGTCTCTGAGCTCTTCAGACAGTTCCTTTGACCTCATAATTCTCATTTGGTATGATATGCACTGTGAGCTCTAAGGTCTTACATAGACACATGTGTGTTTTTCCTAGTCAGATCCAACCAGTATAATCAAACACAGCTGGACTCCAATGAAGGTATCAAACCATCTCAAGGACAATCAGAAGAAATGGACAGCACCCGACTTAAATATATGAGTGTCACAGCGAAGGGTTTCAACACTAATGGGTGAATGATTTTTCAATTTTTCTTTAAACAATTTCATTTTTCTCCGTCAATATGAGGTGCTGTGTTTACATTAATGAGGAAAAATGAAGATGAATGATTTTTACAAATGACTGCAATATGACAAAGTGTTAGAATTTAAGGAGGTCTGAATACTTTTTGTACTGACTGTACTTACTTTGATCGGAAATTCTGCCCGATTGTTGCTATGTGGTCCCCTACTTTACATCTGTCAGTTGTCCAAGGAGATTCAAGGAGGAAAAATCATTATCAAGAAACCCCACACCATTTAGGATAATCTTTCAGAGCTATGTAACGTTCAGGCCTTTGCTGACTTTGATCATAAGTAGAAAAAAAGCTCAAATTAGGTCCAATTGTTGATATGTGTGTACCCCGCTTTAGCCCTAATCAAGCTAAGGAAGAAAAAGGTTACTCTGGACACACATCAAACCGCAGTGTAATCACTCAGGATAATCTTTCAGAACCATTCGGTAATTGGGCCTTGCTGGATTTAATCGGAAAAATGTTGAAATGAAACCTAATTGTCGGTCAGTGTGTGTGCAGTCGTCTTAAGCCACTGTCAAGATCAGGGACAAGATGCAAATCACTCTTAACACACCCCTCATCACAGGATAATCGGTTTGCCTAATATTTCAAAGACATCCTATAATCAGGCCTTTGCTGTTTGATCAAGTGATGAAAACGCTCAACTTCAGATCAATTATCAGTATATGTGTACCCCATTTAAGTCCAGCAAACACGCTCTCCAAACTTCCAACACGGTGAAATTTGTATTAATAATATAAAATGTCATATTGAGAATTCAGTAAACATTAATGACTGGGAGAAAAAAAAATCTACATCACTGGTGGGCAACTTTTCTCCCATCACTGGGCATTTCAATTTCTAACAAATTCTGGGGTCTTGATAACATTTAGAAAAAAAAAAAAAATCTAGATGGGCCATAGAGTTCCCACCTCCAAAATCCTCCCTCACGTGTTGTCGCGTTACACACCCACACTTGTGAGCCCATGTCATCAGATTACCCACACATACACAACATTGTATTTATTGCCTCCATGTTATGTCACTGTTTCATTAGCAGGATGTTTGCTTTGTTGCCATGGCAACAGACGTTTTTGGTGCTCGCAGACACTCCAGCCAGCACGCTGTGATTGACGCCTGGTTACCCTTACTCACACGCACCCACACACACGCACACACACCGTAAAATAGGGTCTCATCCCTCACCTTGCTGCTAATTGTATTTCTGCGTGCTTCTGTGTTTTTTTTTAAATTGTTTTTATGGCGAGCTGGGAGAAGACATTTACTGACTCATTAGTGTTATGGGCCAGCACATACACGTATGACAGATGACGCGTAAATTGTACGACGGTGCAACGGCTTATTTGACACGCATAAAAGGAAGGTTTTGAGTATTAGAGGAATTATTTTAAACATTTGATTACAGTGAGTGAAATGAGTTGGATTATGTTGTAAGGTCCGGCACCAAGACACCTTTCTACATGGACGAAGAGCTGCTATTAGATTATTTTGACAAAATGCCTGTAAATTAACCAGCGTTTAGAGTAGGTACGCACTGACCAATTACATGCATTGTAGCTACTCCAGCGTGACACGACTCTTTAAAAATCTTTTGTTCAGAGAAGCTTTGGGAGAAGAGCGAGTGGGTGTGGGCGAGGAAACCAAGCAATGAGGGAAGAAGGCCAAGGCACCAAGTTTCAGTGCAATCTGATCATGTCGTATTTTGGAAGAAGAAAATGTCAAAGACCTGTTAGGGAACACAGTAATTAAGATTAAGATAACGTTCTAACTTCGTTTCCGCAATGTCTTTAATATTCACTCAATTTATTTTTATTTTTTCAGGCACTTTGTTCAAAAGAACTATATTTATTTATTTTTATTCCCACCAAATTTTGCCCAATGTGACTCCTCCCAAGTGACACAATTCAGTCAACCAAATAGCTGCTTCAAAGAAGCTTTACAAGTTGAGCAAGCAGAGTTAAGCTCACATTGTTTATATCAGACATAAGGCTTTGTAAAGTGCTTGAATATAGAAAAAATAAATGTTAGAGGAGTAAAGAAAATATTATATTATGATTAAAATATATATATATATATATATATATATATATTAATATGTGCTTGACTTGAAAAGTATGCCTGTATGTCTGTGTGTGTATAATTATTATTCTATTAATTTCTCAACATTAGCAATTACATAGCAAGTGTCAAGAACATTCATATTATTATAGAAAATTGTTTATTACTATTAAAAATACATATGTATATATCAATATATATATTTATATACATTATTTCTTAAAACTTATAACTAACTTATTTACAATTATTGTATTAACTTCTGGACATTACAAATTACATAAGTGTCAAGAAAAAAATCAAATATATCATCATAGAAAAATTGTTTTTTTTTACTGTAGAAAATACATTCATAACACAGAATTAATAAAATCTATCTATCTATCTATCTATCTATCTATCTATCTATCTATCTATCTATCTATCTATCTATCTATCTATCTATCTATCTATCTATCTATCTATCTATCTATCTATCTATCTATATTATATATATATATATATATATATATATATATATATATATATATATATATATTTATTTATAGCAAACAGCAATAAATATATCAAATGTTTTTCTGGATGATATTCATTCTTCAAGTAGTAAAACTCTCATTTATATTGTAATTTTTAAATGAACTTTTTCAGTTTATGTTTCATTAATATCCAAGCAATCCATCCATTATCTAAGACGCTTATCCTGACAAGGTGTCACGGGAAAGCTGGAGCCTATCCTAGGTAGCTTCGGGCAAAAGGCAGCCTACACCCTAAACTGGTGACCAGTCAGTCACAGGGTAGGTATCGACACCATCACTGAGCGGGAATCAATCCCACACTGCCCACACCAAGGGTAGGCATTTGTACCACTACACCATCAGTGACTTGTTTGGTTAATTCATAATTATTGCTCTATTTTCATGCAATTGAGGAACAGTTATAACCTTTATATCTATATGAGTAAAAGTGTTTTTGAACAAGCCTTCTTTAACTGCAAGTTTTTATTATGTTTTTCATCTCAGTTTAGTGTGACAAATCTACAACAAATATTTTTGGGAATACAGTACTGTACTACACGATTGTTTGAGATACTTTATTTGATAGTGATGAAAAAAATATTTGGGACAGAATTAAAATGCATGCTGTTTTTCTGTTAACCTCCAATCGATGACCCCTGCTGTAGTTGCCATTAGTTGCTTGGCGAACTGCACACTGCAACAGTATATGACACACCTACACAACACACACACTCTTGCAAGTCCTGCTTCTTTGCCTCGGCTTTCCATACGTACGCAGAGGCTTCACGCTGCATTTCTCAGTCTATATCCCGAGAAGAAGAAAAAACGCCCACATACGTGACGACCGCTCAAAGCCCGTCAAAATAAAGGCACATGCACACGGGCAACCATGCGTGATCCGACACAAAAGGACGCTATTTATCCATTCGGCGTCCTTTCAGCCGTATAAAAGGGGCTGTGAGGCGGGAGCATACACTCAAAATGACAGCGCCCCCCTTCCTGTCCACTTCTCTGTCACAGTCGCGCGCCTCGATACGGTGAGACGTGTGTTCACACGGGAGGCCGAAGGGGCCCGCTTGAAGTGAATTGTACAGGCGGCTGTGATCTACATATGTGGACTGAATTTACTCGAATCTTGTATGAAAAGTCATACATTGTAAGTCGTGGAAAACAAGACCTCGTGTGTTGTTTCCTCAAATAGTGACCTCCCTTCCACTGGATGTCATGCCCCAATTAATCTGCATTGAACACCAGCAAAAACACAGAAAAATATACCACACTTCAAAGAAACAACACCTTCTGTTCTCTCATTATCTGTTTTTTTTTTTATATGAAAAGTTATACTTTAATGTAATAGAAATATAATGCGGTTTTGTATTTCCTCAGATAGCATTGGCCTCTACTTAATTATCTGCCATACCGGAATTCATAGTGAAAGAATAGACATTGCGCTTCAACAAGCCACCTCTTTTTACTTTTTTAGTACTACTAAACTACAAATACTACAATATGTTACAGTGGACATCATGAATACCACACATCGCACGCATGGCATCTGTAAAGCTGAAGTTTAAAGTGGAGTTTAATGACAGCAGTGCATCTGTGTGCATTGCGAAATGTTTCAGAGAAAATAGAAGGTGTCTCAAGATAATTTTCTTCTGTTACAAAAGAAACACACTGTAATTAGTAAAATAACTGCTAGATTGTCGAGCTTCACGATTCTTTCTCTGATTTCGTGGCCAATTTTTATTTGATTTTCCCATGATTTCAAACAAGGAAGCAGAACGTTTTAGATGTGACCTTAAGTAAAGCCCCAGTTGTCCCGTCAATTAATTCACATGTTGTCAGTTG
Organism: Syngnathoides biaculeatus; assembly: GCF_019802595.1. Lineage (NCBI taxonomy): Eukaryota > Metazoa > Chordata > Actinopteri > Syngnathiformes > Syngnathidae > Syngnathoides > Syngnathoides biaculeatus. The sequence goes on from NC_084644.1 coordinate 30,962,519, forward strand.
ACCTATCAGGAACATCCCAAGCCACGACCTCATCATCTGGGCTTCCCCATGTTCTTTAAAGAGATTTGTGTATGGACATTTTTGACCTGGAGAGCAAGGCAACCGACAAACCTGACTCAGTTACTGACCGTCAGGCGGAATGGATTCCAGCAGAGTTCTGTCAGAAGCCTGTGGAATGTTAGCCAAAATGTTTGACGCAAGTCACGCACTTCAAAGGGAATGCTACTCGAGACTAAGAAAATGTACGTAAACGTTTGACTTTGTTGCTTCAGGAATGGCGTCCGGCATAAAACTGTGCCAAACAAATATGCGTTCATCTAAGATGACACACTGTGGCAACCCCTAATGGGGCAAGCTGAAAGGAAAAGAAGAATATGAAATTCTCTACGAAATGACTATTTCTCATTGTTGTAGCATTTTAAAAAAACAAATAATTTTGGTGATCCTGACTGACCTTAAATAGGTTTATTCTGATTTGACTTCAGACAGTGAGAGACAAAAATGAAATCTGTTTTTTTGCACAGTGTATGGAACCCTCCGTCTTCAATTGTATACTGAGAGGGAGCAAAAGCAATGGACGACAAAAATATTGTACAACTCCAAAGAAACAACTCCAATAAAAATCTGCAATGTAGTGGAACTGTGAAGGAAGAAAAGTGAAGCAAAGGATTTTTGTATCAGTATTCTGTGCTACTAAATTGCAGGGACTCATTGTTCAAGGGCTGGGTCTCGTTGCTTCGATGACATATTGATCCCCAAAATCAGTGGTTCCCAAACTTTCCCAACACTAAAATATTAATGCTTCCTCTCTATATAATCTGCAAACGTGAAAGATGCAAGCAAAAAGCACAATTGCACCGAATGTATTCTTTCTTTGTTCCTCCTCACCTGTGGGGTCTATTGGCATCTGGTAACACAATTTAAGGGTGTATTATTGCTCCAAACTGATACTGTCCTTCTACTGCAAGGAATTTAATGTGAATTGAAGGTGGCTAAATATTGTGAAGTTTGCTGTCACCAAACACTCATATCTGAAATTGTGTTGGTATCTCAAAACAAAAAAAAACATCTAAGCAACAGCTCATATTTAAATGCACCAATGTATCTTAATATTCAAACTTTAATTAGAATTTTTGCAGATGTAAAAAAAGGAAGGATTGTTTTTAAGGACTTTTAAGAGAAGGTTTTAAAAAAAAAAAATCTGGCGATACAATCTTTTCATTGGCCAGTGACAAAATATTGTTTATTAATTGCTAGTTACTTCAAATAATTGTCATAAATTATTTCTAAATGGTTTATTTTTTTTTTAACTATAATGAGAAATATTATTTGATATTACGATAAAAATACGTTAGTGCAAAGAAAAACCTCCCTGCAGGAGTAGCACCTTACCCCCAATAGATGCCCGGTTCTCCCTGCATATACTAATTCCTGTTGCTAACGTATGAAAAAAAATAAATAAAAAGATATGTCCTAACCCTAACTCTTCGTTGTGATGTGCGTTGCTGTGAGGGACCAACATTTCTTTTTTGGAGCATGTCACTGCAGCGTTTGAAGCAATGACATAAAATAATTCAGGACAATACAAAGAAGACACATAAGAAATGTGCATTTTTAGATTTCAAGCCACCTAGGTATGTACAGTACCTGCCTACACATGGTTTCACTACGTCGTGGCATGAGTCACTAAGAAAACAAATATACACACTGAGGATTTGCACGTGAAATAAACCTGTCGGTCATGTTCAGGCAAAATATTGACACGCACGCTTCATTTTTACTCCTCTGAGCCATCACCTTCTTTCTATTTTTTTCTCTTAAGGATTTAGACCCCATTTTGTCTCCCAGCCATCAAAACAGTAAATCAACACCAACAAGCTGCTCCTTAACTGGCCTACATAAGGCATCTTCCATAGACACTTGTGCTATTGTCGTGAAATGTTAATTTCTAATCCAGTGCTTGCTTGTGTTTTGGATTCGAGTCTCTAACACTGATTTCTAACTTTCTATTTTTTGTCTGATCATTACCATCTTTCCACACCGACATCAACCTATAATTACTTCAAATACATAACGTTGTAAAAGCACATCCTGGGGAACACGTTTTATCCCCCACAAAAACACCGTCTATTTTATTCCGTCAATCTCAGTTCAAAATGCACAGTAAATAAATTATGTGAGACTATTTTCGTGCATCTACTGTGAGGCACATGTTGAACTCAACCCGGCCACATCATTTTTTGTGACACACTAAGACAAATGAAGTGTCTACTTCATGCTTTTACTTACTTTTACATACTTTTCATTTTGTGAGAAAATCTGTAACAAAAATGCAACAAAAATAAAAACACTTTTTCAATTAATTACAAGCAATTTTTGTTTCAATAAATCCCCTCTTAACACGGTACACTAGTATTTACATTAAATTGATTGTCACTATTTTACATAACTTTCGATTTCAAATTGTTGTTAAATAATTGTGTATGTAACATAACATGATGAAATCATGAGGCATTTATAAGATTGTCACGGACAACTACCGTGTGAGGGAAACCAGAACTACTGAAATAGTGCCGTTTTAGCGAGTATGTTGAATTTTGGGACATCATTACAGTATTAGGCCCGTGTAACGAATCGCAGGTGCTCGCCCAGGTCACATGACCATCGGTTTTGGCGTGACACGCAAGAAGGATGGCATATGGGACGACAGCATGTCGGCTTATGTGACAGTTATTCTGAAAGCATGCTACTTTGTGGTTCAATACTGTGGACATCATCTGATATGATATGAGTGAACTGGATATGACGCTGCAATGATTATGAAGTTGAACTTGTAAATTAATGTTTATCCAGATTAAGAATTTGTGTTGAGGGTGATAGTAGCATATTTATAATTACCTGAGATGTAAGGGTAAAAGAAATCAATACTTTTTTTAAGTTTTAAAAATACTGAAAAAGTTATGAAGTTACAATAATCAATTCATAATGTAATTAGCAAAGTAACAACTCTACAGAAAGGTTTTAATCTGTAGAAAAACTGCAGTACTTTTCATACAAATAGTCCTAATAATTATATAATAATAAAAGAAATACAATAATGATGAGTGAAAATTCCCATCGCAACCTAAATGCACCACCAGTCTGACTTTTCCCCCAAAGTGACATTATTTTGTTTCTTTTTAGTGTGTCCTTGATACTCAGGTTCCAACCATTTTGGTGAACATGATTCAGTGGTTTCATGTAACGTTGTCTTTGGTTTATATCCCAATGAGTTCTGAAGGAAAACAAGAGCTGTTAATGAAGCAGCTACTAATTATTGTGCCGGACTGTCTTATAAAATGGCACATCAAAAAAAATATTGAAAAAGAGAAATATTTTTGTAATACATAAATTTGACAGTTTGGCGTAACCCTGAAATTCCTTTGTAATTACTTAATCCATCCATCTATTCATTATCCAAGCCGCTTATCCTCACAAGGGTCACGGGAAAGTTGGAGCCCATCACAGCTATCTTCGGGCAAAAGGCAGACTACACCCTGAACTGGTCGCCAATCAGTTGCAAGGCAGATATCGACAGCATCACTGACCGGGAATCGATCGCACACTGCCCACACCAAAGACAGGCATGTGTACCACATCGTCGTCAGTGACTCTAATTATTCAATCATTTGTCTCATCCAAAATTACTTAGTTGTAATCATTCTGACTGATGAGGAACATTTGCAACAAATGATAGTCCATTGATGTCCCAATTTTCTATATTACCTTTTTTATGTCATTTATTTTCCATTATTATTGTTTTTTTAATTGTGTACATAATCCATTCCAGACCATGTTTGTTATGTGATTGTCCCTGACCTCACACTAATCAACACAAATGCAAGCGTTCTCACCTGTGCCAGGCCGTCCCATGATGATGTCCTTTCGCGGTGCGGGATGAAGGCTCTCCACAGGTAGGATGAGGGGCAGGAGCGCCGTTGGGGAGGGGTGGCAGGGCACCGGCTGCTGCACCCCGCCCTCAAAGCCCCGGTTCTCCACTCTTCCCCCGGAACTGTCCAGGCTGCATGGAATGGGGGTTGTGGCGGTTGTGCTGTCGCTGACCGAGATGGCCTGCAGGGGGGCAATGGTGGGGGTGTCGGCGGTGGGTAGAGAGGACGGCGACGGGGACACGAATAGCAAAGTTGGTGCTGGACTACGCAAAAGGACGGTCCCATTGGGGATTGTGGCTGCTGCAGCGTTGATGGGTACGGGAACCTGGAGGCCAGAAATTGGTTGGGGTGTGAAGGTGGTTATGCCGTTATCTTTAGTTAGAGGAGGTTCAACCACTCCTTCTTTTTCACTTGCTTTTCCTAAGGGACACTCAATGAATTTTGTCAGCGGAACGTCAGGATTCCTCACAATGACGGGAGAGTCACGCAAGCTTTGTTGGGACACAGGGACCACGCGATGAGGTCCTCCATCGGGGGTCAGAGGGGACGGCGGTGTCGGGGAAACTAACAGAGGAGGAGGGGAGGCTGCTGTGGAGGACGGGGACCTGCTCAAGGAGGGGGTGGTGGCTACCCTCAGCCGCGAGATGGTGGGTGTGTGGGAATGCGCCGCTGGTGTCTGCGGGGACAGTACCCTGAAAGAGTTGTTGAGATCGCTCTGCTGCAGCTCTGTCTTAGGTGTGTAATTGTGGTGGTGCAGGGGCAGAGGGAGGTGCGGTGGAGGGGGTGCGTCTGGTTTTCTTTTACTGGGGCTCATCGGGACCGTAAACGTCAGGTTGCTGTGGAATGACGGCTGAATGCCTGAAGTGTGTCTCTCCCGCTCTCCTCCCCCGGCTGGGGTCGTTGACTTGCTGCCCCCTCCCCCTCCTACCCCTGTGCCGCTTGGCTGCCTGTGCCGCCGGTGTTGAAGAACCGGGGAGGCGGTAATTGGGGAGAAGTTTGCTGGCCTGAAGCCAAACTGTGGGGAAGGTGATGGAGAGGGGGCAGGGGAGAAGGGGGACTGATTGGAGATGGGAGAAAAGGACGGCGTACCAGACCGGGAGCTGCCTAGCGACACCAGCATAGTAGCCGCCTCACACTCGTCGAAGTCGAAGCGCGCCGACAGGTCATGGGGGAGGATGGAGGGGAGGAGCAAGCGTGGTCTGGAGTCTCCCCTGCTACTTGTTTCACTACTCTCCCTCGACGTATCATCCCATTCAAACTCACTGCTTGTTCTGCCCCGCAGGTCAGATGGTGTCACTGTCCCTGAGCTGCTCCCCCCTCCAGTCCTCTCCCCTCCTCCAGCAACCTCCAGCTCCTTGGTCCTCATGGAAAGGTGTCTGGAGCAATAGCCACGTCGCTGAGACTCCTTCATGCAGCCTTCCTTAGAGCACAGCCTCCTCCACTGCTTGCCGTTGAACTTTTTACGGATACCGTTCTGGGTGCACACAACGTCACCCTTCTTGTATTTTTGCTGAGCTAACGAGAGGGGCGTTCTGGAGCGAGAAGAGGTAGACGAAGTCCCCCCCATGGAAAACTGTGTCTGGGTCTGAGCGGGAGTGATCTTTGTTGGAGGTAGATTTGGTGGAGTGCTGTTCATTTCGGAACTGAGTAAGGCAGGTGAAGGAGGAGGTTGGGGGCTTGCTAGTGTGGAGAAATGGGGGGAGCCCAGACCTCTCACCACAGAGAGGTGAGGTGAGGATGGGTGGTAGTTACTGGACTTGGAAATTATATTTCTGTGCTGTGACATAGTCGAGTTCTTTTTGGGTGGTCCTGACATGTTCAAACGAGATACCTCAACATCTTCTTCTGGGATGTTGACTTGTTTCTGTTTCTCTCTGTCTGAGTAGACCGTGGTGGCCCCTCCACTAGATGTAACAGTGGAGGTATGAGGAGGCGGATGTACGTTTCCATAGGGATGCCCCGTGGCAACCCCTTGATGAGATAAGCCATGGCTCAGCCTTGCTCCCCCTCCCAGTACACCCATTCCACTACTCAACTGGCAAACCTCTCTCTCCACCTCCATCTCCTCCCTCCATTCTCTTTCTTCTCTTTCCCTGTCCCGCTGTCTCTCCCGCGTGCCCTCACCCTCAAATTGCGGGACATCCCAAGGAGGGGTGAGCAGTCTCAGACTCTGTCGGGAAACCCATACGGTTTGAGGTTTACTTTTTCCTCCCTCCTGAAGGCCAGTGTCAATGCCCACGGTCGCTCCATCTTCAATCAGGACCACCTGGTAGGGGAACGAAACGCCGGGGTGGGGGTCCACCTGAGAGACAACTCCCTCTCTGTACAGCAAAGGCCCCCCCTCCTCTCCACCAAAGGGTACACATACTTTGGTACTAACCGCTACAGGGGACATGCCGGGTGGGGGAGCATCTAAAACTAACTCTACAATGACCCCAGATCCTGACGGTGTCATCATTGCTCCACCATTAAAAGGATATTTAACGATTGTGTCCTTTCCTTGGAGTTGAACTTCAACAGTACCCCCACTGACCCCCCTCACCACACCAGGTCTGAACACCGGCGACAGGGGATAAGACTTGCTTGTCCTGAACCCGCCTTGCACTGTAGTGCTGACACTGCTCTCCATGGAGCTCCTTATCTGGCGAGCCAACACTCTCTGGTTTTTCAAACCCTTAGCAAGTGCTTCAGCAAGCCCGCCTGTGTCACTAACTCCCTTGGGCAGCAAGTTCGGCGAAGGGGCGGGGGTCTTTCGATTGCTTGGTCCGTTTGCATCTATCACATCCAGATCAGCTGAGTGCTCACTGGCTGTGTCAGTGGAGGAAGAGTGCACTGAGTTGGGGGTCCCCTGTGGTTCATTCTCCCCCACCTGGGACTCTTTTTCTATGGTGGCTACAGTCCTGAGAGCCCCATTATGTTCTGTGGCTTTACTGGTCACATATTGTACTGATGACTGATTACCTGAGTATGCATTAGTTTTGCTATTTACACTGATATTGGCCATGCTAGTGTTATTTTTTATAGTGTTTATAGTAGCATCTGTTTTTTTGTTAATTGTATGAGTAACATTGTTGCAGTTCCGCAGATTATTCAGAGTCAGATTTACACTGTCACCGATTTTGCTGTTGCTGTTACAGAAAGTGTGGCCTGTGGGTGCAGGGCTGGAGGTAGGAAGGATGGTGGGAGGAGTGGCGTTGTTGGCAAAGTGCTCATACGTGTATTTCTTTTTGGGAACGCGAGCCTTAAATGTGGCTGTTTTTCTGCTAGACACCGAGGCCGGGCTGGGATTGTGGTTGAAAGCCAGGGGCGGTGTGGCCGTGCTTTGCGGCGTGGCAGGGGAGGTAGGGGATGCTACAGAGTCTATGGACGTGCTTCGGCACGCCGTCACATCTGTTACCGCATCTTTATCGGCGGACTCGACCGCTTTCCTTGGCTCGGTCCACTCTCCCCTCCTGGAGGCATTGTTGTCTGTTGTCAGTTCCTTGTGAAGGTCGGTTGCTGCATGTGGGCTCTGCTTGGAGAAAGTGCTGGGTGTGCTCTGTGTTGTTTTGCCGGGTGACTCCCGCTTTATTCGTTTTGGGTCCTTCTCAATAGGAGGCTTAGCGCCCGCTCGCCTTCGCCCCCCTCGGCCTCGGGACGACAAAGGAGATCGCCCCCGTTGTTTCTTTAATGGACTCATTTCTACTTCGATGCAAATTTGCGCAACGTTACTCTTCTCTTTCACTCTCTCCTTTAAGGCACTTCTGTCTTTGCTTCTCTGTATTCTAGAGCTAGAAGGGATGATAGAAACATGCAGTCAGTTACTATTTTAATGGATGCCTCCATTTTTTTTACAGTGTATCCTATTAGGGTATCAAACTGGGTGAGATGCAAGGTATACGCTAGACTGGTCACCAGTTAATCACGGGTTAAATGTAGAAAAACAACGATTCACAATATACATGTACACTCAGGTCTACGGACAATATATTGTAGGGCCTTCCATTAAACATATACAGTACGCATGTTTTTAACAGAGTGGGAGAAAAAGGGTCTCTCTGGGTATCCCACACAAACTACACGCTACCAGGATTTATATCCAAACAACCCTTCACACTGACATTTACACTTATGAACAATTTTAACTCTCTAATCATCTATTCATGGAAGGAAGGAGGAAATCATGCTCAGAATTAAAAAATAACCCACATGGCCAAGATTTGAACTCAGAACCTTTGACTTTGAGGCTAACCACATGCTTCACCATGCTGTTCTATCTTCAATCCAAAATGTAATAATTGGCATGGGTGAACATTTGACATTTACTGCGTTGCAGTATGTCGCCTTGTACTGAAGATTTATAAACTTCACTCATAAAAGCTTCTCTCTGCCCTATGCACCCGTTTTGGGAAAAAAAGAAAAAGGACACCCAAGGTCGCTTCACTGCTTTTACTTAAATATCCGATTGACTGCTTTTACCTACGATGTCAAACTCTTTTTTTTTGTTGGGGTCCACAATGTAGTTCTGATTTTCCCTCTGTGGAGTGTGATGACTGTGAAACCTTAAATGTATAATCGTGTCATCATATTATTACATAAACAAAACTCATTGATTGATAACAGTTTTTTTTTCAGTCAAAAATCAAGGAAAACGGTTTGTTAAAATACTGTTCAATTAATTTAAAAAGGGGTTTGCTACTAAAAAAAATGCTTGCAGTTTTCCAACATTATTAACTAATTTATTGCCAACTGTTTTCAAAGCTTCCAAATATCCATCCATCTTCTTCGCTGCTTATCCTCACAAGGGGGTTTACTGGAGCCTATCCCAACTGTCAACGGGCAGGAGGCAGGGTACACTCTGAACTGGTTGCCAGCAAATCGCAGGGCACATTGAGACAAACAGCCACACTCACAATCACACTTAGGGGCAATTTAGAGTGTCCAAATAATGTTGCATGTTTTGGAATGTGGGAGGAAACCCACGCAGGCACGAGGAGAACATGCAAACTCCACACAGGCAGGTCCAGGATTGAACCCGGGACCTCAGAACTATGAGGCCAACGTTTTTACCAGCTGTGCCACCGTGCTGCTGCTTCCAAATATTGGAATTATAATATAAGTTTATAAATATATATAGTATATAGTATGTAATTAGAACTTTAAAGTGAGTTTCCCACATTGCCTGCTGCTTTGAAGCATTTTGACTGATCTTACATGAGTCATAGAATATTGTGTTCAGTGACAACATATGAACAGAACTTCTCAAAAGAAAGCGTAGACTCCCTTCTTTCATGAGAAAAAGTTTGTTTCTAACTTTTCCATTATTTTGGAATGAACAGTAGAACATAGGTCAAAGCGACCTGTTTCTTACCTAAAAGCTCAGAAAATGAGCTTTCCGTGATGCGAAACTTTGACGCAAAGATTTTTGCTTTTGTGACACCTCAAAGCACAAACATGACTGGTAAATAATAATATATTAACAGATATACAGTACAACTAAGAAACCATGAGTGATACTGACTCACCGCACTGGTCGAGTTGAGAGCATGTAGTTTTTTTACATGCTGTTTCGCATTTAATTGATGAACTGTCATCATTACCACAACTCTGTTTATACCATACATACATACATACTCTGTTTGAATGAGATGCTTCTGACATCCAACATGTTGACATTTCTCTCCCTAATAATTGACATGACAAGCCAAGATTCACCCTAATCTTTATCTTCTAGTTTAAAACCTATGCTCTTCTTAAATTCATACCGATGCAACGTTGCCATCTACAGGGAGCTGTCAGTTATTACAGGGATTTACAAACCTGACAAAAACATACTTGACAAATATGCATGTTAGTGGCACTTAAAGCTGGGATTTCAGTTGAGTATGAATGTCCATGCTCCTGAATGAGTTAAAAGTGAAGACAATTAGGAATGTCGGTACAGAGCAGCAAGAAATATGAAGTAGACGCATGATTTGCTTTAGCGGGACACAAAATGAAGTGCACATAAAAAGTGTTGTGTCATACTACGCCTGACTTCCCCAAAGTACCTCAAGCTGCTTTCACATGTGACGGAGTGGCTTTTCTCACGCTATGGTCCACGCCGCGTCTTTAAACTCACCGCCCCAACAACAAACCGTTTATTTAGCCTTCTATCAAAGAGGGATAGGGGCTGGCGGCAGCCCTGGTTGAGGTCACCCTACAGCACGAGTGTTTGAGGGGGAGATCACGGTGGTGGTGTGCGGATGTTTGTTAAGAGCGTTCTGGAGTAGTCGCTGGGAATTTCCACAGACTCTCTCTCTCTCTCACACACACACACACACACACACACACACGCACGCACACGCACACACTTTTCTCGAGCATTCCCCGGCATCTTCTGACACAAACATTTGGGCATGGAGGAACTCTAACTGGGCTAATGCTGAGAATAATGGGAGAAATGTTTTTTTTAAAAAGGCTTGCACGAGATGCCAGACGACAAAACAGACTGCGCAAACACGCCGACCTGTGCTGTCTTTCAGTGTATTCGTGTACAAACATGTAGAAATACTCGCCTCCTTATAATTACCGCATGCGTAAAACTATACACTGAGTGCATACACACATTTGCATAAGGTGACCTTGTTATCAAAGAGGACATAATTCGCAACACACGGCGAGAACTAATCCTGTGTTTGTCCTTAAAGACTTTCAAAATGACTCATCTCTTTGACCCTATTAATCAGAAACACAGATTGTAAATTTCACATTCATCAGTGATTGTAATCATAACTATAGCATTTACTCATTTTCAGAGCTCAGTAGCAAAATATAAACATTCTCTTAAGGCATCATTTCTGTGATAAAACAGTTGAGCCATGAACAGTGGCTATAGAATGTGAAAAAAAAATTCTAACTAAATTTTTAAACATAAATGTGGATGTATAAAGAAATATTTGTGACAAGGGGAGCACTACATTTTTAAATGTACATTATAGGATTGTTGCATAAGTATAAAGAACTACTAGGTCCACAACAGAAACACTAAAAAAAAAAAAAAGAGAGATGAGATTGAAACACTGAAAAAAATGAGATGAGAGACATTTCGTGGAGTCAGGAGAAAAATATGTCAGTGCAGAATGATGAGAATAAAGTTATACCATTACAAGAAAATAGCCATAATTTTACAATACAATTTACAATTTTGCTGTGACTAATATAAAGTCAAACTATCAGGGGAAAAATACAATGTTGCATAAAAAATATGTGCAGTGATGAAAATAAAGTTTAACAAATATAAGAGAAGTCATAAAGTGACGACAGTAAAGTCAGACTCTGAATCAGAATCAGCTTTGTTGGTCAAGTGTGTAGCAACACATAAGGAATTTGTCTCCAAACTGTCATAGAGTGACAATAATAACGTCATAACAGTTACAAATAAATGTAGGTAATGTAGGGAAATAAATGGTGCTGAGTGATGAGGAAAAAAAGTTGTCTATTGCTAGAATTAAGTTAAAACTTTAAGGGAAAAAAAGTCATGTTAACAAAAAAATATATTGTCAAGAAAAAAATTGTGCAGTTAACAAAATAATTTCATAATCCCACAAAAAGTCATGATAGGATGAAGAAAAAAGTTGCAGTGATTAAGAAGTATCATTATGATAATAATGTACTGTTAATAGAAATATCTAACGTCACGAGAAAAAAAGTGCAGTTTTCCCAATAACAAGAATATTACAGTGCAGTGCGGTTGTAAAATGGCAGAAAAAGAGTTGTAGAATGACGAGAATTAAATCGCAATATTAATGGAAAAAATGCAACATTACAACAAATAGTTGTGCAGTTACGGAAATAAAGTCATAACATTTGGAGAAAATTGCAATTATCCACGACAAATGTCACTGAATGACCAGATTAAGGTAGAAATATACGAATATATAAAAGTCCTGTTGTGACAAAAATAAAGTCGTAATGCAGTCGTAAAAGCTTCGACAAAAAAAGTCAGTGACAAGAAGAAGGTCATAAAATTGCGAGGAAACAGTTGTAGAGTGATGACAATAAAGTCAGATTGTTATGAGAAAAAAAATTCATGGGTCGATGGAAGTGATGAAATAAGTTGTTACCATATAAAAATATTGTAAGGCTCTTTTTTGGCATACTGCACCGGAGTGTCAATGGTGCTATATCTTCATTCTCATGCAAAGTGTAAAACTCGCTGGGTGTTTGCCAACTTGGCAGACCGGCCACCACCAAGATGGGAGCCTACCGATGCAACAAAGATGTGTCTTTTGACATCCACCTAACGTATGTGACCATTTGGTAAGTAAACGTCGTGAGGATAAGTGGCGCAGACAATGGATGGACGGATAGAAGTTGGTCAGACCACATCCAAATTTTCATGAAAGGTAGACGACTGGTCTGACAAGATTTGGATGGAATTAGTTAAGGTGCCTGTCACAACAGTGAGGAGATTTCCAGACGTGTATGCAATCAAATGTATTTCATAAATATGTGAACAGTGGGCATCGGAGCCTCTGAATTACTGTAGAAATGATTTCATTTAATCCATTCTGATTACGATCCTCATTATTGTATTGTATTACGATATATACATCCCACATACTCCACGGCACCAAGAGGGGCAAGGGGGTGGGAAACGAACAATCGTTGACGGGGTTATACACAGATCAAAGAGGTCTGTGGACATACCGTAATTTCTGGCCTATAAACGGTGACTTTGTTCACACGCTTTCAACTCCGTGGCTTATGTGGTGATGCGGCTAATTTGTGCCTTTTTTAAAAGAGCCGCAACGGGGCACTCGAGTGGAAAAGGTAAGAGTAAGACAAGTGGAATATACACGCAGAGAAAGAGACTTTTACCGGTATGTTTTTTTTAAGCCGGCACTCTTAGCACTGCGCTAGCGTTAGTGCTGTGCTAGCGTGTTGCTGCTGTGTTACTGCCACGTCTCAGTGATTTCTACCTGGTTGTTCTTTCTTACCAGCCCTGTTAGCGCCGCGCTAGGATTAGCACCGCACTAGCGTGTTTCTGCTGTGTTACTGCCGCATCTCAGTGATTTAGGTATGTTGTTTTTTTTTAACCAGCTCTCTTAGTGTTGTGCTACCGTGTTGCTACTGTGTAGCTGTCGTGGTGTGGTTTTTTTTTTAAACCAGCCCTGTTCGTGCTACCGTGTTGTTGCTATGTTAAGATAAGGTATTAAAACTTTGAAAACTCTTTCTGTGTCCTGTCTTTCTTTGTAAATATCCCGTGTTTCAATGTGGGTTTCAATGTGGGAACTTGTGGCTTTTACACAGGTGCGTCTTAAATATGTACCAAATGGTATTTCTTTTACAAATGTGAGTCTTATAATCTGGTGTGCTCTGTAGGCCGGAAATTGTCATTGTTTTTTTTCACCAATTCAATCTGTATTTAATAAGGGTACCTGCTCAGGTTCATTGGCCCAGTCACGCTCAAATCGCTATGTCCTTTTCCACATAAAGAGTCAACGTGTGTTTTTAAAGAAAATGAAGGAAGCGACTTTGATTGGAGAAGATTAAAGTTGGCCATGGTGACACACACCCCAGCACAGACGTAGCATTGTTAATGTGCTGGGGGTACGCCGGTCCATGAAATTACCAAAACCGGGTCTTTCCCACCTTCCCTCAGAGTTATGCAATGCACAGGGCTGGATTTGTGCTAGTTGCTAAAATAGAATCCTAATGTTAAATAAATTATCAGAATATTTAGTTAATAGTAATAAGTTGCTGTCAACACAACACGCCAGAAGAGATGTGTGTCGGGTGTTACATAATTTCAGTTGTTCCATCACGGTTCCAACATTCATCTCAAATAGTACCTTCCAAAGCCAGGAAATTCTATTGTCACCTTCACCCGCCCCCATTCCATATTGGTACCTCTCACACAGAAGCATGACACACTAAAAAGGAAGAAAAATGCTGGCCTTTACAAGCTGTGTGAAAGGTACAATTATTATATCCAAATTCAGAAAATATTTTATATTTTCTGAACAGCCAGCCATCTATTTTGTGTGCCATTTATGCTTTTCAGGGTCATCGGAGCTGGCTGAAAATTCGAGGTACTAGCGAGATACAGATATGCTGCTACTCGAGTCAAGTGGGGGAAAAAAATGGAAAAATTAAAGTACTGTGATGGCATGTAGCATGTGGGCAAGGAGAGCAACATTTGCTGATATACATTCAGTTATTTATTGAATGGGACAAATACTCAAACACGCAAATACAAAAGAACACTTGCAAGGGGCTGCTGTAAGCCACATCTCACACCCAGACGCTCACACGCTGACAAACCGATCGACCTGAATCCAGCTGCTAATTTTACTCACGAGGCTACATCCCTTTAAGGCAGACATCCAACACAAATACTACAGTACTGTATATTGTTATACACTTTACACTTAAAAAACAGTTTGCTTCTTTATATGCTTTTTGAAAAAAAAAATTACAATAATTGCTGTTTTTCTAGAACAACAGGATGTGCTGGGGGCTCTCAAACAGATGAGTGCTATTTAAATTAATTTCCATGGGGAAAATTGATTCAAAATACAAGTAAACTGAGTTGTAAAAAGAAATTAACCTGTACATAAAGGTACCACTGCACTGTATTTCCACTTTATTCATGTAAAATATCTCCCCCCATATTCCCCATAATTTTTCAACATTTCACTGACTTAACACTTTTGCAGATGCACACATTTTATTTCCTACTATTTTTATCTTTATATCGCATTTGACAATATTTAAAATCTTCTTAATATATAAAGTGCTCTGAGCAGAGTCTTATCTATTTCCATCAGATCTGTTCAATTTGCTCAAGGTGAAAACACTCCCATTATCATTTTCAATTCACTTCCATACCCCATTGTAACATGAAGCAAATACGTGTTATTATGCAAGTACGCAGCGCGACCGTTTTTGCTCTTCGTTTACTAATGTTCATAATGTGTCACAAAGAGAAAAGCAGCAAGGAGTCGACGACTCTCGGCTGACCGACCGCTCCGCGGAATCTCTGGTTGATCTTCGCTCGGAAAAAATGTGTTCGGTCATGCTTGTTGTACCGTGAGTGTGTGTGTGTGTGTGTGTGTGTGTGTGTGTCTGTGTGTGTGCGTGTTCGCCTTCTGTTATAACACGGAAGAGTTTGGGCCAATCTGGCATCTTGACCCATCTCTTTCTTTTCACTGGAAAGTATTTGGGGGTAGCTTTGCCTTTAGTGTCCGTCGAGTTATAAGCACGATGGGTTCTTATTTCATTTCTGCCTCAAAAAAACAGAGCATCATTCTTGTTCGCTCAAGCGAGAGATGTGAAATTCCCGGCGTAAATGGCGGTGCTGCCAAGCCCACTCTAGGAAGAAATATAGTATAATTAATGCATAAAAGGCTCATTTCTTCGTCTAAATTTATACTTAACTCTATCCAGCGGAATCCCCAAAGTTCGCAGAGTGAGATTTACTCCAAGGGTGTGTTTTGCTTTTTCTTTGCTGTGTTTTGGTGATGCCAAAACAGAGGACTACCATAATGGCTAAAGTCCAATTGTCATAATAACCACAGAACAGGAAATGAGACTTATTGTGACACAGGGTGCTCAGTACAGTTAATCCACATACAATTATTATTTTAATTACTCACAACTTTCAACCAGTCTTCAATTTCTTAATATTTAAAAACTGACACTTTTTCCTCAGAACATGAACACTTTCTTGTCAAGATGTGTCTTTTATAGCGAAATGAAGACTTGTGGCTATGTACTTTTCTCTAAATAAATACAGCTTTTCTTGAAAAAGCTTTGCAATAATTTAAATATCTGTTACAATTTTAGTTTCACAATACTGATAATCAGATTTAATCCAATAATATAAAATCTATATAAAATTTAAATACTTTTTTCTCATAACATGACTCATAAGAATTGGGACTTGAGCCACATTACTTTATTTAGTTTTATATTGGCTGACATATTTTTAGGCTCAAGTGTTAAAATGTTGTGTGTATAGTAATAGAGATGTTATGATAATGTTATGAAGGTGCTATGGCCAGTGTGAGCCTGGTAAAGATTCATTTGATTTAAAGATACAATGAATACGAGATCTAGCATTTAAAAAAAATAGATCACATATGGTCAACTGGAGGTCAACTCTCCGACAGTTGTTTTTTTTTAGTGTATTCAATAAATGTAATTTCTGTCCAATACTTATCCTCGGTTAGTCTGAAATCTGAGGGAGGAGTGATCAAGGCATTTGATCGAGAGCGAACACATTACCGTGACGAGACGGGAAAACGGCGGGCTTGTTGTTTCCATGGCTTTAGACTGGACAAACACAGTCAAGATAAAATAATGTAACCTCGGTCTCCTCTAAATACATCAAACTTTATGTACTCATTCAAAACGTTTTGTCTGTTTCATGGTTTCTTTGTGGAATTTGCAGAGCATTCATGCACACATTGTTAAAATCTCCCTTGTCTCTCTCTTTCGCTCCATCTCTCTCACACACACAGACACACACATTTACTGAGATGCATTAAAAAACACATTTCGGTTCAATCCGTATATGGAATGACACCATTTCTAAATGTACAAGAGCACAAATGCCGATTGTGCGGGGGGGGGGGGATTTTTAATTCCACTACTTGGTTGCCCTAACACAATCTTCATATGAAAGGTCATGGGTGGATAATCTATGGCACTTAGACTATTTGCACATTGAATGCACCCTGCCGTGCAATTTCTAAAAGCATAAAAGTTTCTTATTTCTCATGCGCATTTATAGGTTAAGATTAAAAGGGTTTCATAATAGCCTTCTCTGAATCATTTTTATTCTTCCATCGCATATCTCACCTTTTGGGGGACTCAACATGCAATTACAGTGCGTATCACGGCGAACATTTGTGTATTTAAGAAGTCTTGAACACGACCCCCCCCCCCAAACGTCACTCAGTAGTGTCGTGTGGAATGTTAGAAAAAAAAAAAATCACCCCCGACACTGCTTTCACTAATCAACAATGCATAGACAAAAAAAAGTCTCAAACAAAAAATTGAACAGGAAGTTGGCCCTTTTGGTTTTAAGTAGACATTTATGGGAATTTCCCCAAATGAGTCCGAATTGGAACCAGGTCTCCTGAACAAAAGGGTGATACTAAATTGTTTGGCATTTTTTTGTGTGTGTCTCTGCCATTTAATGTATGCAGAGCATGGCGTCAAAGTTTGATGACAAATCTGAGGCTTCGCCTTGATAAGGAGGGCATCAGGGCCCGTCCATCACTTTTAACTTACATCATTCCAACTAATTATTTGCATTTTTAAAACTCACCAATTTTAGCAAGCCCAGTCTCGAGTTGAAGAGGTATGCCTTTTGGGTCGTGTTAGTGCCGTGGGAAAAGTTTGAGGAAATTGGCACAATTAACACGAAATTGAATGGGCAAAATAAGTCTGAAGGACCTATCCCTACAAAGGAATGGGAACTTGGGTATTTTGGTGTGAAGCAGCCATTTTGGGCAAATTCCAGGGTTTTGACTAAGGCACGCATAAGGATTTTTCAACTTTCTTCGTGACAGACCACACGCATAAAGATAAAACATCAGGCAATAAACAGCTGTGCTCATATTGTGTCTGGTGTCCCCCAGTAATTTCAACACAGGACACCACACACATGAAAACCATTCTGGCGCTGAACTCGATGTCTCGCGTGATCACATGGAATCTCACAAAAACAATGGCGAGCAGACACTTTTGGGTACGCTCTGATGTTACTCAAAGGTTTTTGAGGAAACTTGATGCGGGACTCTTGTCATCAAAAAAGACTTGCTTTATAAAATACTTCTTGCCATCTTGGGAACTCACTTTTATGGAAAATATGTCATGGAGTGGGACTTTTTTTTTGCTTCATATTTGTTATGTTTTTTCTTTGGAAGTCACTTCTTTGATTGGCTAGATCCCATTCCATGTCATTATTGACTTTGTAGTTACTCGAGAGACGTCGGCTTTAGCCACACACGAAGAGTTTGGGTTCTAAATATTGAATGAGTTTGATATTTAAGATTATCGGCGCTGACTTGTTTCAGACCCTAAAGTCAGAAGGAATCCACTCTGAACACAACCAAGACCTAAAGACAATCTAACAGGATAATCTTCTAAGACATAATATTGTCTGGCATTTGATATGCTTGGACGGGAAGGGGCAGATTTCTGGCAAAAACAGCCCGATTGTCTTTATGTGCGTACTGTGGTGGCTTTACTCTTACAAGGGAGTTGATCCAAATGAGCTCCAAACTGAAGCAGCTATCCTATCCTATCCAATTATTTCCAAAGGCTGTGGTGTGGGAAATGACAACTTAATTGGTCTGAAAATGTGAATTTATTTGTTCATCAAACTATGCCAACGATTACTGAATTAAATGTTCAAACTGTGCATTATGTCATGGCATCTTAAACCTTTTTTAATCCAGTACTGCACATTTCTTGAGCACAGTTCGGATTAACAGTTATAATTAACATTAAAAAAAAACAATTTTCATTTATTCTATTATGTTTGTTGTCAAACATTTATTTGGGGATAATTTTTATTTCAGTTTTATCTGCAATTCATTTTAATTGCATAATTAAGTACTAATTTTTATATTCCCATAGCTAAGCACAAAGTTCAACTTTAAATGGTTTTCAATCATCTTAAATATATCTATAAATTTACTGGTTGGGAAATCTGCTTTATGTTTCTGAGGCTGTGGGTTCAAATCTGGGCTCCGCGGCCTTTCTGTGTGGAGGTTACTTGTTATCTCCGTGCCTCCGTGGGTTTTCCACAGGCAGTCCTACTTCCTCCCATATTCCAAAGACATGCACGGTAGGTTAATTCAAGACTCTAAATTGTCCGTAGGTGTGAATGTGAACGGTTGTTTGGCTATATGTGCCCTGCGACTGGCTGCCAACCTCTTCAGTGTACTATGCCTCTTGCCCAAAGACAGCTGGAATATGCTCAAGCTAACCCACAATCCTGGTGAGAATGAGATAGATGGAGGGATGAATATTTTTAATTTTTAAGGGCTAAAACGTCTGCCTCTCCCTAATTTTTGCTGAACACATATTCAGGGGTACAATGCTTTATCGTAATAATAGTCATTCAGGTGGGACTTGGTGTGCCAAGTTGGATAACCACTGATGTGGACAATTTGCCTTGATAACGGGGGTACGAGGGTGCATGTGTCAATTCTCGCAGCTTTGATTAGAATTTAGAATTAGAATTTCACTCTGGTGGATCTGGGGACCGCATTTGCCTTTAAGTGGGTCACGCAAGCAACGCGCAAGATGCGCTAACGCACACTTTGGCGTGACAAAATATGACACGGCAAATGTTTGTTGTTATGCGTTACTAGCATTTCGGGCCGTGACAGGCCCCGTTTAAATGCTTTCGGGAGGTCCGTAAAAGGCCCACGGGCTGTAGGTTGCTCGCTGGAATGGCCGTATTCTGGTTCCTATGAAGTCCAGGTCTTTGTTTGGGAATGGCCAAACTGAACATCATAGACACTAATGGAAGGTTGCTGCAAGGATATATTAAAAAAAAAAAAAAAACAAGGCAAAAAGCTGCATAATTCAGATGATACTGCGACTGACAGTGGTCATAAGGTGTGGGAAAAGCTCATAACTTGAGTACAACTACCACGTCTATGACTCAAAGGCCAGCCCGTAAAAACCTAAAAAAATAATAACAATCAGTTAAATCAAGTGACGTTGTTTCTTATGGGATGGCAACATGACAGGTCGAATTCCTGCCTCTTCAGTCGCTAGAAAATAAATAAATCATTTGACACAAAACTAACAAAGAAGGAAACAATAAATAATATTAGCTTGCTAAAGGAATGCTCCACGGTTGTAGAGCCTTCGTAGTACGCAACGCACGACTTACTTACTACTACTACACAACAACCACGACGACATGCACGGTATAGCGGGAGAATTGGCCTTTAATTCGCCACGTTACGACTCACATTCATCGTTTGTATGTAATTTCTTTTTAATGAAGAGAATGTCACGTCGTGGCTGTTTTTTTTAATTCGGTTGCGAAAAGAGGTCGACGTGTTTTTCGACTCGACGCCAACACGGAAAAGGTGTCGAGCAAAGTATCGAAAATCCGCCGTAATGTCATAATATAGCTATATTAGTGTTTGAATTTGTGCTGAATGTCACGTTTGTTCGCGCAATTATATTTGGAGAAAGTTTTAAAGGTTGTTGTGCAGTGTGTGCGTGTGTGTGTATTTCCCCCCCCTCCTCCTCCTCCACCTCTCTCTCTCTCTCGTCCTGCCTGCCGAGCGGTTCGTTTCTCCGGGCACAACGTGAACAACAGTCCGGTAGTGTGGCAGCACATTCCCACACGCGTAAAGGAAGACTTTAAATCAGTTGAGCATCACCCCCCCCCCCCCCCCCCCCATCGCTAACATAAGTTTGAACTCACCCGAGCAGAGCTTTTTCCTCTTCAGCGGGGAAAGAAGAAAAGATTTATGGTCTTATTTTGCGGCTGAGACAGCCCGTGCGGCTCCCGCGATCATCTCCTCGCTTGTCGTCTTGGAGGACTCTGGAGTCCCTTGGGGCGAGTTACTTTTCCCAACCGTCCAACATCGCCGAGCTCCCCCGCACTGAAACTCCGAGGAGGATACGCCAAAGTATCGCTCGTCTCTTTTCCACTACAGTCACAAAATGGTGAATGAACCACTAACAGCTGGGCCCAGCGGCCAATCGGAGAGCGCTGACACATACAGTAACCAATCGGCGGCGGCGCCCCAAGTCGCGGAGGAGTAGCGAGCTGTCAAGCTCCACTTGACGGACGGGCCGAGCCGACCAATAGCGGCGGCCATGCTCAGGCAAACCGGCGTCCCGTCCAAACTTTACAGTAGCCAATGAGAGCTTTGGGAACCATAGGAACAGCACGAAGGCGGGCTCAGGGGCGGGACCACGCTGATGAGAGCCAATAGGACGGCACAAATGCGCCATATCGTTGAGAGAACCAATCTGTTTACCATAATTGACAGCAGCGGGGGAGGACATGGCGATAGCGCATCAATTCCAATTTGTTATACTTACAGGTATTCAACACAGTGCTTAAACTATTCCCAGTTGAGTTGTAGTAGTTAAAGCTAAACGCGGCAATGCCGCTTTCAGGACGTGACTTCCTACTCTTCCTTCTCTTTTCACTCTCTCTCAGCAACAGAGCCCCGCTTTCACCGCCACTCCAGCCAATCGCAAGGCGGCAAGAGCCCTCGCCCTGCCTACTCCACTCATAGTGAACCAGGCCGGAGCCCGGCGACGTCACTGCAGCGGCAGGCGATTGGCTTGCTGCGCGACGTTCTCCTGGCCAATGGCTGCGCGGGGTGGTGACGTCACTGAGCGTGTTGCCACCAGCTGGTTAGAGGGGGCGTGGTCTAGCGTAAACTCGGCTAACCTCTTGTTTGTAAATTGTATGAAGATGATTGACACATTTGGACACGACGCCTCTTTATTGATGAATATTAATTTTGGTTTATTAACAGAGGAAAGCCAAGACCACGAATTACCGAATGACGAGTGAGTATCACATACGCAGCATTACATAATCGCCTTTTGTTTGTAGCCAGGATACCCGGAGTGGGACAGTCGGGAGCGCCCCCTGTTGATGTGATTTGGGGGGAAGTGACAACGTGAAAAAAAAACGTCATAACTTTTTCATCAGCTTTTATAAAAACCACGTCGTCACGCAAATAATGTACAAACTTGGGGAAGTTCTACAGTGAAAACGTAAAACTGTCTTTTTCACCGAAACAATTGCAGTCAATCACTTACAATAATAGATTGATAATATTGGACATAAAAAAACAAAGGTTTGGGGGTTTTGTTTGTTTGTTTAAACCAAAAGCTAGCTAGTGTTATCTCAGCTTTTCTGCACTGCAAAACATCATACAATATTCCTACAGCTTTCCTGAATTTGTGATTTGACTTTTTAAATATGCAAGTTAGCCAACATGGCAACGGAAAGAATCATCTTTATTAGCCGAATATGTAAAAAAAAACAACAACAAAAAAATTGTCTCCAACAAAAGTGTGTATGTTTGTTTGTTTTTTTAATTCTTTGTATTAGATTTTTTTTTTCACGCTAGTACCTGCTGGTCTTTAGGCAAGTCCAAGACGCAAATCCTTCTGGAGCTGACAACATCAAACGATTATCTTAAATAATGCCATGGATGGGGAATATCAATATTTCTCCAAATTTGTTGCCTCATCACTGTTTTGCTTCCTCCACTTATCCTCACAAGGGTCACAGGAGAGCCGGAGCCTATCCCAGCTTGTTCTGGGTGAGGGGCGGGCTACACCCTGAACTGGTTGCCAGTCAGTCGCAGGGCAGACATCAACACCATCACTGAGAGGGAATCGATCATAGGCTACATGCACCAAAGTCAGGCGTGTGTACCACTACACCATTAGTGACTCTTTCTATAACAAAGATTAGAAATGTGTACAGTAGCCAATGATGTGTGTTACAAAAACATATACAGTATTTTGTATAGCAACCCAACAGCATGCTATAACATGGACATCAGAGGAAACTTCATGTAGTAAATCTCATAGATGCACTTCTGAATATTATTACGTCTGGATTTTAGGATTATGTTTTTGATTAAATCAAGAAAAAGAGAATGGGAATGTCCAAGGTTTGCAAATCAAAGATAAAACCCAAGTATGACATCAAACTTCATCCATCACTACGAAAAGTTAGGATGCTTTATGTTGGTTATGAGTATATTTGGGAAGACCAAGAAATACACAATTTGGACAAGCCGAGAGAAAAAGAAGAAGAAGAAGGACACTGGTTTTGCAACAATTAAAATAAAATGATTGTGAATGTGTTACTAGAGCTAACTAACGCAAGTAAAGATAGTAAGTTCAAAGTGGTATGTGTGCGTGTGTGTGATTGTATTTACCACTTTAGCAAGAATTCACAACTTGTCGTATGACTTGCCGAAACCAAAACTAAGACTTGACTTGCTTGAAATTTCAAGTGGACTCCACTTCATTTGCAGAATTTTCCCCCCCACAGTAACTTGAGTACAATGGCAGTGCAACAGGGCAGGCAATCCTCGGCAGTTGCCCAGGCCCCCGAGCTGAATGGGGCCCAGAAGGAAGGGCTGACATTGGTCCATATGAATGTCAAAATGAATGCTTTAGGTACAGCACGAACAACATGTCTGAAATCCCCTGCATGTGGCCCCTCGCTAGATAGTGGTCAAGGTGCCCCGAGAACGTGAAACCCGTGCATGCAGACACTGCATGTCTAACATGTCAGGATTCAGGAATTTCTCTAATACGTCCCCAATTAAGGTTCATATCTGCTCTGCTTTGAGCTTGTTGGAAACTTGATGTTTTAGACTTAAAACGTGGGGCGACTCCCACTGTGCTCATTTGCTACTTGGATGTTACCAAAAGGGCATGACTGCGTGTGTTTGGAAGCTGATGGAGGCTGCCATCATGTGGATATTTGAAAATAGTGCACCTCGAGCGAGTCACGTGTTACAAAGCGTTATAATAAAATGCAAACGGACCTCTGAAGTCACTTAAGTAATAATCTGAGCCACTGTTGAATTTTTACATTTGGTCACACACACACAAAAAAAATAACAATAAGATGTAGGTATGGTAATATAGTCGTTGGCACGTCTACCTGACAGCTCTGAGGTTCTAGGTTTAAATCTTCTTCTGGCCCTTTTTATCTGGAGTTTGAATGTTCTCCCGGTGTTTCTGTGGTTTCCTCCAGCTATTCCTGGCACCCTGTTTGGTTATCTTTTTACCTACCCCCATGTCTTCCAAGTGCCTGCATAGGATTTCTCCAGGTCCTCTGGTTCTCCACCCCCCCCCCCACACATTCCAAAACTATGCAGTATTGCAATATCTTGTTGCAGAATTATTTTAATTCAGCAAAAAAAGGTCATGCGACGCCATTTCAATTGGAATCAACTCTCAGCTTGCACTAGGCCATTCAAAAACCTTCATTTTGTATTTTGAACCATTCAGAGCGGCATGGTGGATGACTGGTTAACACATCTGCCTCACAGTTCTGACGATGAGGGCTCAAATCCGGCTGTGTGGACTTTGCATACTCTCCCCGTGTCAGTGTGAGTTTTCGCCAGGTACTCCGATTTCCTCCCACATCCCAAAAACATGCAGGGTAGGTACGTAATTTCAATTCTAAATTGTCCGTAGGTGTGAATGAGTGTCCAACTAGTACGTTTGTTTATATGTGCCCTGTAATTGGCCTGGCAACCAGTTCAGTGTGTACCCACCTGTCTCCCGAAGATAGCTGGGAGTAGGGTCCAACACGCCTTAGACCCTAGTGAGAGTAAGCAGAACGGAAGATGAATGAATGAATGAATTATTCAGAAGGTGAAGGTGCTGGTCCTGATGTGTGTGTGTGTTTTTTTTTTTTTTTTTAATGGTTATCCTGTTGCAGGACCCAAATCCGCTTCTGCCTGAGGTCACAAACTCAGGGTTAAACTTTCTCCCTCAGGATTTTCTGTTGAAAAGCAGAATTCACAGTTACGTCAATCACAGCAAGTTGGTCAGATCCGGATGGAGAAAAGCAGCCCAGGACCATCACACGAGCACCACCATGTCTGACTGTTGCTGTGATGCTGTTTTTCTGAACTGCTGTGCTCCATTTATGCCAGATCTAACAAAACCCACACCTTCCAAAACTCTCAACGTTAATGACGTCCACCCATGCATTTTCTTCTTTTCCTTTTGGCTTGTCCCGTTAGGGCTCACCACAGCATGTCATTTCAGATGCACACATATTTGTTTAGCACAGTTTTACGCCAGATGCCCTTCCTGACATAATCCCTCTGCATTTTAGCCGGGGAGAGAAGCTTACAGCACCCGGTATTCCCAAGGGGTCTCCCTTCCAAGTACGAACCAGGGCCGAACCCTCTTAGCTTCCGAGATCTGCAACTTGATTTTCTTGGAGCAGATTCTGTTTGATTAATTTCTTAATTGAACAGGTCTGGAGGTAATCAGGCTTGTGTATGATCAGTGAAAATTCATAAAAAATTGCGACTATCCACAATTAATTCTAATATATATATATATATATATAATTTTAATTATAATTATGAGTTTTTCCATACAGGGCCATGTAACAGAATAGATTTTTTTCCTCAATAAATGAAATACATTTTTATGGCACTGTACCTGCACCTTCATACGCAGGGGACCTTGCGAGATCTTAAATATTTTTTTGTGGATGGTTGGGAACTACCATAATCAATAACCAAATGTGTAATGTTGTAGCACATTTAACTTGATAATTTACATTATTAATGTTAGTTCTGGCAGCACGGCGCATCAGCTGGAAAGTGTTGGCCTCACAGTTCTGAGTTCCCAGGTTCAATCCCGGATCCGCCCGTGTGGAGTTTCCATGTTCTCCCTGTGCCTGCGTGGGTTTTCTCCGGACACTCCAGTTTCCTCCCATATCCCCAAAAAACATGCAACATTTATTAAACACATTGGCCCTAGGTGTGATTGTGCGTGTGGCTGTTTGTCTCAATGTGCTCTGTGATTGGCTGGCAAACAGTTCAGGGTGTACCCCGCCTCCTACCCGTTGACGGCTGGGATAGGCTCCAGCCCTCCCGTGACCCTCGTGAGGATAAGCAGTGAAGAATATATGAAAGTTAATACATTATAATTGTCAAAAATGATACGTTTGATAATATCTTCCCCATATGCCATGTCCATCTTTCTAGAACCTTCTTGACATGTCTACAAAATGTGTGTGAGATCCTCTCCAACTGTCCCATCTCATTAGCAAGCGTCCAATCTGCACCCCCCCAATCAGTAGGATACTGAACTTTGACCTTCACCCTTCAACCCCTGTCTCTTAGCTGCCAATCCAACATCAAAGACCCCTTCTGTCCTTTCTCTTTTTATTTTTGTGGTAGAATGATGCACATCATCAACTGTCCTGTGTGTGTGTGTGTGCGTGTCTGTGTGCAAGTGTGTTTGTGCTCATACATGTGTGTTGCTACCACTGAAGGGTACCAGACATTCATTCATTCATTCATTCATTCATTCATTCATTCATTCATTCATTCATTCATTCATTCATTCATTCATTCATTCATTCATTCATTTTTCTTTACCACTTGTCCTCATCAGGGTCGCAAGCATGGTGAAGCCTATCCCAGCTAACTTCGGGGGAGAGGTGGGGCACACCCTCAACTGGTCACCACCCAATCATACATAGAAACAGTCATCAAATAACCTACTGAGGATGTTTTGGGGATGTGGGAGGGAACCGGAGTACCCAGTGAAAACCCACGCAGGAGAGCATTGTCTCTCCACACAGACAGGGCCAGAATTTGAACCCTGGTCCTCAGAACTGTGAGGAAGATGTGCTGACCAGTCGTACACTGTGCCGTCTGGTTACCAGAAAATGAAGTAAATGTCTCTTAATAGTTACAGCCTCACGATTAAAATGCCGCTAGGTGGCAGTATCTCTCTGGATAACCTTTTTGTTCTCTCTCCGTTTACTAAATCTTTCATAAAATGAATACCATTTCAAACACATCATGTACAACAAATTAACCAATTACTTGCTAAAATGAATTTTAAAAAATGTTAAATGCTTTTTCAAAATTGAAAACAATTGTCATAAAACAAAAATGTTCTTACATTTTCTTGGAAAATTAACATTTGAGTCTTATATTCTCATCACACTCCAACATTTATCATGAGATTTAGACTTAGTTTTCCTTAGAACATTTTGATGTCATTTTGTGATAAATATTCTTTCCAATAATTTACTAATTAAGTAATTATTCCTCATGATATTTTTCTTCAGAACATTTTTTTCCCCTTTGTAACATTAAGACTTTTCTAAGTTCACCATTAGGAATGTTAGAAATTAAACATGTCATATGATTTCATTATTTAAAACTGTGACCAGGTCCCTAATATTTTTTGTTTTGCCAAGCTTTACGGGCTGGTCCCGTCTCATGCAAGCTGGACACCCATCCCCATATACTGCTGGGCCAATGGCCAGTATGGATTTTGTCATGATAAAAATGTCACAATAACATACTGTAATGTCTTTGCAGGCGACACGGTGGAGCAGCTGGAAAGCACTGGCCTCACAGTTCTGAGGACTCAGGTTCAATCCCAGCCCCACCTGTGTGGAGTTTGCATGTTCTCCCCATGCCTGCGTGGTTTTTCTCCAGGCACTCCGGTTTCCTCCCACATCCCAAAAACATGCAACATTTATTGGACATTCTAAATTGCCCCTCGGTGTGTTTGCGAGTGTGGCTGTTTGTCTCAATGTGCCCTGCGATTGGCTGGCAACCAGTTCAGGATGAACCCCGCCTCCTGCCCGTTTACAGCTGGGATAGGCTCAGGCACTCCCCAAGACCCTCGTGAGGATAAGCGGCAAAGAAAACGGATGGATGGATGTTTTTGTGGAATGTAGTCATGTTTTTCTTGATCAAGGCCGAAAGGGATTAATGGCATTTCATTTCCTGTTGACCTGCAACAGCAAGGACATGGGCTTTTGGGTCAGACACCGCCTGGAGGCGCAATGTCAGGGGCACTGGAGAGGGGGGCGCTATGTGACGGCATCAGCGTCGCCTGTACCCATCACGACACCTGAACCACCACGACTGCGCCAACCACAGCTGGACAACTGACCCCTGGTAATTCACCACCTATGAGGTTGCACATCAATAAGACTTTTTATTATTTTTTAATTATTCTATTTGGTGTTTGTTGGGAAAATCTGCATCACACATAAACTACTCCAAATTTGTTATATGGGGCTTTCAAGTGAAATTTCAAGTTTTTGAAATTGGGCTTTCTTGAAACTTTTGTCCACCTGTCGAATGTTTGCTACTTTTTCTCCAACTTTCAGAGAGCTCGGGAGCAGGATTCACGGCGGCTGTTTGAGCCACAATGATGACTGACGACATCGGCTTGTGTGCATTTCTGTGAGTCCTTCAGTGTCTTAAGATGGATGTCTTGCTTCACTTAAAATTAGTATTGTGTATGATGGGGAAGATGTGTTGGCTCGTATTCTATCTTTGACCTGAGCTTTAGGATGTGGCTGAAATTAGTGAAGGAATGTAGGAAGCTCGCGTGTCCGAGGAGGACATGTTTCATTCTGTGCTGACACCGACACGCCTGCCGGTTTAATGATTTAAATAGGAATCGTGTCATCACTCACCAGGAACACCTGTGGTTCCTTTCAGTATGGAAAGCTGTTTGAACAGTTATTCAATATCCTTGACATGCATCTTAAAGTCTATGTACTGGTAAGTCCAAGCACACTACGAACTAAAATGTGTCTTACCAATAATGACTTTTCCATGCCTAGTGCCATTTTGGCCAGCTAATGTCCAATTAAACCTCATCAATGTTTTCAACCTATGGCTCGTGTGCTGTCTACAGTCCTTGAGAGCATTTGATGAAACCCGACCAGAAATTCATCAACTAAAAAGCTCAAGAGGAAGAGATGGGGACGTCAGAGTTTAATTAAAGCGTAATAAAGTGGGTGCAGAAAAGGCCCCGTAAGCCACACCAAGCGGAACAGTTGCTTCTTGTGTGCCCGCCGCATTCTTGTAACGTTAGGCCGCTCAGCTGTTCCTTGAACTCGTTCCATCTTCATTTACAAGACAGGACTCTCACTTCACCGCCTTCTCGCATGCCTCAAGTGTACCAGCATGCACATTAAGTTCAGTCAGTGATAACTTGACTTCACTACAGTAATTGTGAACATACAGAAGGTCAACAGTGTTGGGTTACTTCAAGAGTCAGTGTAGCTTTAAATGATCAAGACCAGGGGTTGGCAACCTCAAACACTCAAAGAGCCATTTCGACCCGGTTTCCATGGAAAAGAGAGCTGCAAACACTTTTCGACATCTCAAATGAAGATGTTATCCTAATTATTTTTTTGTGTGTCCATACACCTGCTAAAGAATGTATGTATGTATGTATAAATATATAGTGTTCCCAGTATTCTCGGGGGTTCCTTACACTCTGGCGAATAATGAAAATGCATGAATAATGGCTGCAGTATTAATATGCCAATGTATGATATGTACCATATTTTTACAATGATAAATTGCACTTAAAGGTCAAGTGTCATGCCTGTAAACATTCTAAAATAGATATTGTAATGAAAAATACATATAACATAATTCACTTCAATGTCTATACGAAAAAAATAGATATGAGCGGAGAGCGCGTTATCCATGCGCGAAGTTGTGGAAGTCTCATTCAACATCCAAGTGGTAGCCATATTGGCTGCATCTTCTGTCCGTGACGTCACACTGGGACATTCGCCACTGAAAACATGCTGTGCCGCCTACCATGGGAGACGAACACGCCCCTTCTGACACGGAAGCTCTTTTCGAAGAAGAGAACATTTCACAACTGAGTGAAGTGACCGGGCAATATTACCCTATCGTTTTGAGCCATATTTAGATGATATGCGGCTCACAGCCAAACCGCATGCGGCCAAACCACCTCCGTGCCCGATCCACCTTCGCTGCGGCGATGAACAGCGGTGGCCGCGGCCACGAGGAACGATGACGTCACCCGCAGGCGACGACGACGCTGCCACCAAACCACCTCCTCGTCCGATCCACCTCCAGGGCGGTGATGAACAACGCCGCCGCGAGCGACGACGATGCCGCAGCCAAACCGCCTCCCCGTCCTATCCACCTCCGTGCCGGGTATAAACAATGCCGCATGCGAGCAACGATGACAGCACAGCCAAACCGTCTCCCTGTCCGATCCAGCTCCACGGCGGAGATGAGCCACCTCGGCCACCATCCGCCGATCACTGCTTCAGCCAGTGTGGCTCATCGACACATTTAGCAACCCTGATTTACGGATTACGCCCCCCCAACTATTATTTTTTTAGTAGCTATATACACACCTAGCTGTCATTTGGAACCCACGAAGATCTCGATTCACAACGAACCGGGTTTTTTGGAAAAGTGTGAAGAGCGAATCCATCCTCCTGAGTGTTCGAGCAATATCCAGCTATACAACGAGCCGGCTGTTTGGCTAACATGAAGGAACAACTAGCTACCTTCCCGGAGGTAAAACTAATGGAAACAAACGAGTCCGCTTGGGGGCGTCGCTGTCCTTTTCGTCACTTCCTGCTTCTTCTCGAAAACAAATCCCTCGAGAGGATTTTCATGGCGGGAATTACAAAAATACATATGCGTCAAAATCATGTTTTGTGGTGAAAAAAATGGATGGGTCCATCGCAATTCATTAATAACATACTAGAAATCATGCATTTCATGACATTGGAGCTTTAAAAGTCTTAAATTTCCTCCAAAATGGACACCTTAGCTTATGTGCACAATTGTTGTGTGACTTGTCCAATGCAGTACACTTAAACACACTGGCTACATCGTTAGCGTCCATGCCAACACGTGCTTAAGCGTGTATGTAAGCTACCCAATGATGGCGCTCATGACACATCTGTAAGCAGAAGAAGCTTACATTGCTGACATATTGCCTGTGTAGGCAGGGAGTTACTGACAATGTAGTACACACTTACAGTGTCACGTCGAAACTCAAATTATCACTCCACAGCAAACAGAAAAGCATAAATAGCACAAAAACTAATAAAGGAATAACTAGAGAAATAACTGTCACAAAACATCTGCTTCAAATGCTATTTACATGCTCCCAGCATGCATTATTTTTTATCTTTACATAATTTTAGTATATTTAATATATGTACAGTATACAAACTGAATATAAAATAATTCCCCTGCTGCTTAGTGCAGTTCACATCAAAGAAAACGGAAATACCAGCACCAAAATGTGAAAGAAAACCACAAAGTCGTGGTGACGCTAAAACGTGTGGCTGGGTTGCAAGTGTGCACAAGCGCCGCTTTTCTGCATAGGCTGCAGGAAGTGGGGACAAACAAAGCTTTTGTACGACATACAAGTAGTATCATCATACATATAGTGCTGCCAAAAAGTATTTGGCACCTTATCAAGTTCTTATATTTAGCATAGTTTCCCCACTTTAATGTTTAAGATCATCAAACAAATGTAAATATCATACATATTTGGGCCCAAGTGATTTTTAAATGCTATTGAGAAATGGTGATTTCATTTATTAAGGTATTTTTTAAATAGTTTTTTTTTATTAACTGCCCACCTTGGGAAATCATTCATTCCAGTAATTGTGGCTAATTACAACTTTTGGTAACTTTCCATTGAACACCCCCAATTATGAGATTACTGTACCTGAACCTGTCTGACAAAGTCAAATAAAGAGCTAAAAAAAAAAAAAAACTGCAGCAAAATGAACTAATTCAGGAACCGTCAAGAAATAAAGTGATGCTGAGAAATAAAATATCTATTTGTCTGGAAAGAGTTAGAAAAGTCATGACAAAAGCGTTAACATTCCAGCGAACCACAGTGAGAGCCATTCACCTCAAATGGAAAAACGATAGAACAGTGACAGACCTTCCCAGGAGTGGCCAGCTGACAAAGATGACCCTTAGAGAACAGACTCGTTACATCCGGCGTAAATGTAGCACAAAGCTAGGATTTAAAGTGCCGCTGTCATGAAATGCATGATTTTTAGTATGTTTTTAATGAAAAAACGGCAGCCGATATGGACCCATGCGTTTTTTCACCACAAACAAAACTTTTTGTAACTCCCGCCATGAAAATCCTCTCAAGGGATTTGTTTTCGAGAAGAAGCAGGAAGTGACGTACAGGACAGGACCGCCATCAAGTGGACTCATTTGTTTCTATTAGTTTTACCTCCGGGAAGGTAGCTCGTTGTTCCTTTGTGTTAGCCAAAATGCTGGCTCGTTGCATTGCTGAACATTGCTTGAACACTCGGGAGAACCGAATTACCCTTCATAAGTTTGCAAGACACCCGGTTCGTCGTGAAAAATGAATTGCACGTGTCCAAAGGACGAGAACTTCGTGGGTTCCAAAGGTAGGTGTGTATACAGCTACTAAAAAAAAACAAAAAA
This sequence comes from Syngnathoides biaculeatus, assembly GCF_019802595.1. Lineage (NCBI taxonomy): Eukaryota > Metazoa > Chordata > Actinopteri > Syngnathiformes > Syngnathidae > Syngnathoides > Syngnathoides biaculeatus. Next base: position 30,994,452 of record NC_084644.1, read on the forward strand.
ACAAAACCAATAGTTGAGGGGGGGACGTAATTCGTAAGTCAGGGTTGCTAAATGTGTCAATGTGCACATCGGAAGGCTTCCATGCAGCAGCCACTAAAGGATGGTCTCCGCAGGCCTTGTCGGCCGTGGTTGCTCATTGCTGCGGTAGCTCATGTCCGCCGCGGAAGTGGGCGTTTATCACCGCCGCGCGCGCGTGTATACGGCAGGGAGGTGGTTTGTCCTGTGATCGGCATGTCATATAAATACGGCTCGAAACAATAGGGTAATATTGCCCCAGACACTTTATTCGGTTGTGAGATGTTTTCTTCCAAAAGAGCTACCGTGTCAGAAGGGGCGTGTCCTACAGTAGGGGACACAGCGTGTTTTCAATGGCAAATGTCCAGGGTGACGTCACGGACAGTAGATTCAGCCAATATGGCGACCACTTGGATGTCGTAGAATGACACTTCCGCAACTTTGCGCATAGATGACGCGCTCTCTGGTCATATTTATTTTTTCGTATGGACATTGAAGTGAATAATGTATTCTTCATTTCAATATCTATTTTAGAATGTTTATAGGGATGACACCTTTAAGAAGAACTGTATCAGCTTTGGAGACGTACCCCAATGCAGCCAAGGTGGCATTAAAAAAACAAAAGTCTTTAAAGCGCACCCTCTGGGGAAATACTACACCAGCAGCCAGAGGTATAGAGAAGGCCATACGAGCTAGCATATAATGCTTTGTAACTCGAACTAAACCATAGGAATCAATGTTTCTTAGCTCCTTTTTTGTATTCTTCCCCAACTCATCCCTCGCTTGTTAACTATCATTCCTCCTCTTCTTCCACCTCCTCCTCCTCCTCCTCCTCTTTGCCTCCGCGTGTCACAGTAGGTGGATTATTAGGTAGGATGAAGCTGGAGTGCGTGTGTATGTGTGTTCTGGTGTGACAGCGTGCACACAAATGCACGCACGCAGCCACCTCCACGTTGAGTCATGCACCAACTACGGCCATCGTGTGATCCTATCACCACGGTGACTCGGGTAGATCTGGCTTTGTCCTCTCTAAAATTAAAACATGTTCAAATTGATAATGTTTTGACCAGTAATGTTAAAATGTGTTTGTGGTACTTTATATGGGAATGAGGGGTTGAATTGGCAACAACTGGCCACATATATTTTTTTCAAGAAAAATGTTCAGGTACATCCATCCATTTTCTTCGCCGCTTATCCTCACAAAGATTGCGGAATTGCTGGAGCCTCTCCGAACTGTCATTGAGCTGGAGGTGGGGTACACCCTGAACTGCTTGCCAGCCAATCGCAGGGCACATGGGGACAGACAACAGCCACACTCGCAATCACACCTAGGGGCAATTTAGAGTGTCCAATTAATGTTACATGTTTTTGGGATGTGGGAGGAAACCGGAGTGCCCAGAGAAAACCCATGCAGGCACAGGGAGAACATGCAAACTCCACACAGGGGGAGGCCGGGATTTGAACCCCGGTCCTCAGAACTGTGACGCCAACGCTCTAACCAGTTGCCCCACCGTGCCACCCTCATTAAACATTCTATAGATTTTTGCAACGGTCAAGTCCAATGGGAGATATTTCCGACCAGGAAATGTAAAAGATTTCCTTTCTCACATTCTGTTATTCTGTGTTCTGAGCCCCACCGCGATTTTTGGGATTATTCTGACTATTCATCCATTTTCTTTGCCGCTTATCCTCACAAGGGTCACAGGGAGTGCTGGAGCTTATCCCAGATGTCAACGGGCAGGAGGCAGGGTATACCCTGAACTGGTTGCCAGCCAATTGCAGGGCACATAGAGACAAATAGCTGCACTCACAATCACACCTAGGGACAATTTAGAGTGCCCGATTAATGTTGTATAATGTTGTTTTTGGGATATGAGAGGCAACTCACGCAGGCACGGGGGAGAACATAAAAACTCCACAGTGGCGGGTCTGAGATTGAGAACTGTGAGGCCAACGCTTTCCAGCTGGTATACTGTGCTTCCACTATTCTGATAAAGATTAATAATAGTGATACTAACTTTTTTTTTTTCAACGACAACATACAAAAATGTGAATGATTTTTTTTTTTACAACTGTAAAATAGTTGGGGGATGAGAATCATTGCTCACATCGCGATGATTTCAAAATATCTACCTTTCATGATAAGAGCAATGCAATATTAGCAATAAGAAATCAATAACTGATTAATAATTGAATTGTAGAAAGAGCACAACAAAATATTATAAAGAAAATGTTGCTTGGCAAACTGGAACCTTTGTCTTGTCTTCCTTGAGCAGACTGTACTTGATCGTGAGATCCCTTTCTCGTTCTATGTATACGTCCGCTACGTCTGGCTTATGATGCTTGACTTTTGTTATGTTGAGAGTCAATACAATTCTCGCATCCTGCTCTACTTTACCTTTTTTGAATATAACTGCTGCTTTTTCGGTCAAGGTTTCAACCGTACACACCACGATCTCTCGCTCGTTGTTTGTGTACGTCCGCAACTTCAGCCCAACGACGCTTGACTTTTGTTATGTTGAGATTCAATCAAATTCTTGCATCCTGCTCCACTTGATCTTTTGTTGAATAAAGGTGCTGCATTTTCGGTCAAGGTTGCGCCCGCGCACGATGCATTGTTGTGTCGACAAGCGATCCTCTGAGTTTTACCATCTCGGCTATATCAAGCTTGGTTATCCTTAAAACGGGTGGAATTCTCTGGCTGCCGACGTCTGTGTTTCCCAAGTGGTGAGACAAAGATTGATTCGTCCATCTCGTCGAGATTTTCCATGACCTGGAGTAAAGAAGCATGAAACAAGCAGCAAATCAGCAATTGGTTTCGTATTGTAAATACAGGGTTGCTTGCATGAGCGGCGCGGATTTTGTTGGCACGTGACCCGGAACGCGTTTCCTATTGGTACAGGGGAATTAATGGCGTTTGCGGAAATACGAGAATGGCGGTTAGCCAGCTCTAACAAAAAATCCTGTGATGAAAGGTCTACTGACACGTAAAGCATGATTTTTAGTATATTTTTAATCATAATAAAAAAAAATACAGCCAGAATGGACCCATATGTTTTTTTCACCACACATCAGGATGTTGTCAAGTATGGATTTTTGCATCTCCCGCCATGAAAATCCTCTCGAGGCATTTGTGTTGGAGAAGAACCAGTAGCGGGGTCGAGTGTTTATACTGGTTTATACCTATTGTACCGGCAAAAAATTACTTGTTTTTTTCCATCGTGTTAGCCAAAATGCCAGCTCTTTGTATTTGGTCAAACACACGGGAGGATGGATTCACTCTTCACACTTTTCCAAAAGACCCGGTTCGTCATGAAAAATCGATTGCACAGGTGCAAAGGACGAGAGCTTTGTGGGTTCTAAATGACAGCTTGGTGTGTATAGAGCTATTAAAAATAATAATAGTTGCAGGCGACGACGTAATCCTTCTCTCAGAACATAACAAAAGATCCGCGTCATAATAACATAATAAAGTACATAAGTCAGGGGCGGGCCACCATTTTTATCGCCAGCGGGCCAGGTTTTGTACATCGCCACCGGGGTTGGTATTGGTCGCCGCGGAGGTGGATCGGACAGGGAGGTGGTTTGGCCGTGTGGGGCAGGAGAAAGGAGCTCCCCCCCCCACTGGCCACCAGTGTCTGATCAGTGTCGGGGAGTCTGTTTTTAGTTAGAAATGATCCGCATATCTTCTAAATATGGCTCAAAACGATTTCACTCGATTGTGAGATGTTCTCTTCTTCGAAAAGAGCTTCCGTGTCAGAATTGGCGTCGGAAAAATCCGAAAATCTCTTGTGGCACAGCGTCTTCTCAATGACGACTGTCCCAGTATGACATTTGCAAATGACGTCCCAGGCAATATGGCTGCCACTGGGATGTCGAGTGAGACTTCTGCAACTTTCCGTATGCATGACATGCTCTCTGCTCATTTTTTTTCCATATAGACATTGAAGTCAATAATATTCTATATATTTTTCATAACAATATCTAATTTTAAAATGTATATATGGATGTTAGTTGAGCTTTAAAGGTGTAGTGTCATCCCTATAAACATTAAAAAAATAGATATTGAAATGAAAAATACATATAACATTATTCACTTCAATGTCTATACGAAAAAATAAATATGAGCAGAGAGCGTGTCATCCATGCGCAAAGTTGTGAAGTGTCATTCGAAGACATCCAAGGTGGTTCCCATATGGGCTGTATGCCATGATGTCACCCCGGACATTCGCCATTGAAAACACGCGGTGGACCCTACTATGGGAGACGAACACGGCCCTTCTGACACGGAAGCTCTTTTCGAAAAGGAGAACACCACACAACCGAGTGAAGTAACGTTTTGAGCCATATTTAGATGACATGCGATCACGGCCAAACCACCTCTCCGCCCTATCCACCTCCGTGCAGCGATGATAAATATCCACTTCCGCGGCGGACATGAGCCACTAAGGCAACGAGCTACCCCGGCCGATTAGGCCGGCTAAGGCCGGTAGCGATCCACAAGGCCTGTGGAGGCCGTCATTCAGCGGCTGCGGCACAGAAGCCTTCCGATGCGCACATCGACACATTTAGCAACACTGATTTGTGGATTACGCCCCCCCGCCCCCAACTATTGTTGTTTTTTTAGTAGCTGTACACACACCTACCTGTCATTTGGAACCCACAAAGCTCTCATCCTCTGCACCCGTGCAATCCATTTTTCACGGTCTCTCGCAAACTTATGAAGGGTAAGTCCATCCTCTCGAGTGTTCGAGCAATGTCCAGCAATGCAAAGAGCCGGCATTTTGGCTAACATGAAGGAACAACGAGATTCCCGGAGGTAAAACTAATAAAAACAAACGAGTCCACTTGAGGGCAGTCCTGTTCTGTATCACTTCCTGCTTCTTCTTGAAAACAAATCCCTCGAGAGGATTTTCATGGCGGGAGTTACAAAAATACATATGTGTCAAAATCATGTTTTGTGGTGAAAAAAGGCATGGGTCCATGTCAGCTGCCGTTTTTTCATTATTAACGTACTAAAAATCATGCATTTCATGACAGTGGCCCTTTAAGATCATAATTCATGGGCTATAGGGGATCTAAGGTTCTGTAGCCCTGGCCAAAATTTACTGAATCCAGTATTTGAACATCTCCGGTGGTCACACACATTCAACATGAGGGTTGCGGCTTCATTTTAATCCATAAACAACTCTTCTATGTGCCACTTTGTGAGGAAGGCAAGAGGTCAAATTGTGAGTCAGCGGCAAACACACACAACTTTTAAAACATGCACCCACACAAACGCAAACACGCACACGTGTGTTCGGGGGGAGGGAAACCTGATCTGTCTAGTGGCACTTCATCACTGTCTCTCACTGGCACCAATATAACACAAACACACACACACACACTGGCAGCCATTCTGGTTAAAGCGACAGCTGGCACACTGACGTCTGCTACCACTGACACAGTGAGGCTTTATTCCCAGCCATTTACACCTTTCCTCGGATCCTTCAAGTACATTCATCCATGTTGTATAGTGCATGTCCTCATTAGAGTCGAGGGTGAATGTATCCCATCTGATTTTGGTCAAGAGGTGGGGTACACCGGTAGCCAATTTCAGGTCACATATAGACAAGCATTGATGGTCACATTCACACCAAGAGACAATTTCGAGTTTTGGGTGATTTTTGGAATGTGAAAGGAAGGCCACAGAAAACCCACACAAGCACAAGCAAAACGTCAAAACTCCACACACGAAGGCCAGAGCCAAGATTTCAACCAGTTACTTCATAACTGTGGGGCAGACATACCAACCCTTGACCCTGCAGTCAAGAATAAAGTTGTACTTTTCAATTTAGAAATAAATTCTTCTTCTTTGTATTTTTTTTTTTTTTACAATGCTATGAAAATAAAATCAGGTGAGCTAAACTACAGAGATGTTTGGGGTCAAGATTCCCGTTAGCATTAGGGTTAGGTAATTAAGAGGTAGGGTTGACAGATTTTGTTGGGAAAACGGGTGTTCGAGAGTTAAGGGGGCTTTGAAGTAATGGTTGGCAATGTGGGGGATTTAAAGTCTTTTCACAGTGGACTTTTTTTTTACATTTGCCGAGGGGGACTGGGCAAGGACGACGCCTCGTTGCAAGCGTTCTCATTTTTGGAAGTCCTTGCATCACAGCTAATTGGAAAGTATTCTGGAGGCCTTTCCCACTGGTTGGTCTGAAAGAATTCCACCATCTCCTCTCTCATCTGATGCGCCTTCCGAGGTCACCACGACACCGCTCTCAAATAGAATTTTTCTCAAGGGCATAGCGTGGGGAAAAACTCAACTGTGTACTTTGCCTCTTTGTGTTGGGACAGTGAGGAGTTTGGATGTTTAGGGGGTTGAGATTGGGATTAAGGTGTTCGGGAGGTAGGCTAAATGGGCGAGTATTAGATGTTAAAGTTAAATTTTTAGGGTTAGGGGATTAGCGCTTTATCTAGAGCTAGAGTTTGAGTGTTTGGGGTCACAGTTTCCGATTTGGAGTCAAGGCAGTGTTTTGGTTAGAAGTTAGGATCTTCAGGAGCTAATGTTTAGTGTTTGATGTTAGGTTTTTACAACTTTTTTATACTACCATGATTGAGTGGTCAATAATGGCGTATTGAATAACGTGACCTATGCATTGCCCTGTGCAGTACCTCTATGTACACACAAAAAAATTGCTGTGCAGAGAAAGCCATGAGGATCATCTCTCGTGATTGGTTCGTTTTTAGTCACATGCTGTGTTCACTTACTCACCCTTCCTCCATGCTCCACATACCACCTACGTTGCCGCTACCTTGATCGATCTGATCAAATAACTGCCTCATACTTTCAAAACTGCACACGTGAGTTGTGCTCAAGGCAAACAACACGCAGGATAACAACAGTGACGTCAGCGCTGTTGCCGCACACGCAAGTATAAAGAGGCCTTTATGGATGCATCTTCTGAAAGTAACCGCTCAAGAGTCCCATGCCATTAAAAATTATTTGAAATATATAGATAATGGAGGCGGTATGGTGGATGACTGCTTAACTTATCTGCCTCACAGTTCTCAGAACTGGTGTTCAAATCTCAGCCCCTCTTGTGTGGAGTTTGCATGTTTTCCTTGTGCCTCCGTGGGTTTTCTCCAGGTTATCCAGTTTCCTCCCACATGCCAAAAACATGCAGGGTAGATTAGCTGAAGACTCTAAATTGCCGGTAATGGATGGATATGAATGGAAGTGCGAATGGTTGTTTGTTTGTACGTAACCTGCAATTGGCTGACGACCAGTTCAGGGTGTTCACCACCTCCCGCCCAAACATAGCTGGGATAAGCTCCAGCAAAATAGAAAATGGATGGATGAATGAATATAAAATGATGAAATATTTTCACAAGTGTCACAGAGTGTAGTGGGATGTTAACTGGACCCAAGACCAAACTGAGATGTGGGGAGTAGATTAAGAATGGTTTATTGTATCTTGTCACAGGGTAAGGTATCCAAGGTGAGGTGGCGGTCATTAGGAACAAGGAGCGAGTAGTAAGCTGGAACTTGAGCAGGTGGCATGGCTCGGCGGCGTGGCTGGAGCTCTCAGCGAGACGGGGAAGGCACGGAAGGAAAACTGGAGACGCAGAAGAACAAAATCAGATGAGTACAGATGAGGGTTATAGGATGATAATATCGTGTCACAAAACCAGTAGGAGAGTCGGCCAGTGAGTCCAAAACAAGCATCAAGACTCTGGCGAAGGCTGTAGAACTTGATGGGTTTTACAGGTAGCAATCAGTGCTGCCTGATTGCACGAGGAGAGGGCGAGATGAGAGACACGGCGCCACCCAAGTTCCAAAAGAGGAAATGCAGGCCATGGACCATCACAGTACCAGTAACAACAGACACCTCCAAGTATCCTACCAGGCTTCCCAGGGTAACTGGCAAAGAAGTCCTCAATGAGAAATCCAGGATAAATAATGGAGTTTTAGTATAACCTTTGATGTCCATTTGCCAGTTTTCAAGATCATTTGGGTTGGATGTAGCCAAGATGCCCTTTTTCAAGTTATTCTTGTCACTCTTTTATGCCCTGAGTTCTCACGAATATTCGATATAACGATGAGCTTTGCTTTGATCAGTTCACTGATATCTGTAATTTAGAAATGAAAAATAGTTTAGCTCTGATTAGTCCTTGGCAACACTTTGGTTTCCAAGAATTTGTAGTGACCTCACAGGATGCCCTTGAAGGGTTAAGGGTCAATATGCTGCACATGCAGCATAGTGTATTAAACTTTAGCGCTTTTCTTAAATTATAACGAGAGAAAGAGAAAGAGAGAGACATAGGTGGAAATAAAATGATTGGGGCATTCTTCGGTATACTTTCATCTCAAATGCACATTTTGTTGACAAATTCATCCACGGTTACATTACAACTTATAAATATACATAGTTAAGTATTGTATGACTTGGCCGCAGCTGTCCGGTTGGATCGTTCACTTGAAACCCAGAAATGCACTTCCAGAGTATCACGTGTGAAAGCTTATACAGTATTTATAAAGCCATCCCGACAAGACGAGCCCGACCGCAGCACAATTCCATTTATGAAATTCTGGGGAATTTCTCCCAAAATAAATTGAAGCCACTGAACTCCTCTTCAACTCCTCCAATACTATACTATATTATAATAATACAACGAGAAAAGTCAGTGTGTTACTGTTAGAGTTAAACTTAACTAAAACACATCTAGGAGATCTTGATAAGCTTCAAGATGATTTAATATTGTCGCAAGAAGGAACAAAAATCATACAGCAAAAGCAACATACACATAGGTTGAATTCCATTCATAATACGGTAAGATGATATTTTCCATAAATGGCATAGTTTTTTGTAAAATTACATGGCTTTTTCGTAACGTCTTCATTTCCCTAACGTTCATTCCGTCGCTATCCGGCATGGTCGAGATGAACTGCCTATGGGGGGAACCCACACTGGACGAACTCCTCCATCGCACCAGGGTGACGGCGTATGTGCTGGAACAAAGCCAGGGATGATGGTGATTATGACACATATCTATGCCACCCACAGCGCCTGTGCCTGCGCCCGTGCCTGTATGTGTACAAGTGCTGTGCACATCATACGTGGTGGTGTAACACATGCTCTGTGTCCACCCGGCCCGGCCTCCGCTACCCTGGCATGTGAAGCGTGACACATAGCTGAGACACCTACAGGCCGGCTGTCTATGAGGATGAGAAGGATGACAATGAGGGTGCAGGCAAAGGACAAAGTTGTACTATTTTGACAATCAAGAAGGGGTTTGAGAAAAAAAATCATATTTTTGAGTAAAAACGACTAGGGGTTCAGAGCTAGAGTTGGGGGTTTGGGTCAGGAGTTAAGGGTTTTTTGTGTGTGTTTGTTGGGGATAGGATTAGGAATTATAGTTAGGGAGTTAGGGCGAGGGTGATAGAGTTATGAGATAGAAGTCTTTATTGGATTCTCATTTTTGTTTCGGAACTTTCCTTTCTGAATGAGATGACCTGGAGGATTTCTGATTTGATTTCTAAAAACACTCAGGACAGGTGCCTCGATGAAAACTTTAACCCACCTTTAGCAAAGGTTACTCCTGACAGACCTTTATGATAGAAAAAGACATATATTACCTACACTCCCAGCAATATTTAAAGCAACAAGCCACCAATGAAGTTTACAAACTATATGAAGACACTTGGGAGTATGTATTTTAAGAAATAAGTTAAAAAAAACCTTTACTGTATTTTAAGTCCTAAAATATTATAGATCAATATACAGTATATTTATATATATATATATATATATAATATATATATATATATATATATACTGTAACAAAAAGTATGCATCAAGAACACTGTCGTGCAGAACAGTAGCGATGTGAACAAATTGTAATCAATAATTGTCAGACAAACATTACCCTCCATACAGAAAAAACAGCCATAAACATCTATCCATCCTCTGAGCCGCTTATCTTCACGAGGGTTGTAGGAGTAGCATAAAATAGTTACACGAGGGGGGTTAGGGTTAGGGTTATTTTTCTGGGTGAGGAGTTACGATGATTTTGGAAGTTAGGATTAGTCCGTTAGGCTTGAGGTTTTTTTTTTTTTGTGTTGTAGAGGTAGGGTTAAGGTTAGGCTTGTTGGTTTATGTTAAGAGTTAGGGTCCTCTGAAGCTAGGGCTAAATTCATGGTTATGGTTGGGATAAGGGTTAGGAGTTAGGGTTATGGTGTTCAGGTTATGTTGTTCACATTCACATTGTGTTGGTTAGAGTTTTTGGGTGGTAAGGTTAGAAGGTTGGAGATTAGTACAGTATTAGCCTGTTATGGACTTAAGATGATGGTGTGTCAAACTCATTTTTGTCACGGGCCACATTGGAGTTATAGTTTGCCTCAGAGAGCTGTCAAAGACTGTAAAACAGAAAAAAAAAATTAATCGCTTTCTCATATTTACACATGCAATTTATGTACTAATTTTGAAATCAGAAATCAAGGTTAATGTTTTTTTTTCATGTTTGGTAACACAAAAAATCTTCCAATATCCCAACATTATTATTTCAGATATGGCAAGATTTCAACATGAATAATGGGAGTTGACACACATGATTATTCTCTTGGGTTAAAGGGTTCGGATTTTTAATTGGCCATTGGGGTTGGCAGTTAGTGTTAGTGGGTTACGGTAGGATTGTAGCATTCAGGAGTTAGGGTCAGGGTTTGGGTAAGAAGGTTAGAAGTTCAGTTTTTTTGGAGGTAGACTTAGGGGCTTAGGGGCTTAGGGTGATGATTTTATGGAGATTAATCAACTGAAAATAGTCCCCTCATATGCCAGACAGTTGGGATGTACCATGTGCACCATTGAGTCAAACTGTACCAGAGAAGTGGGGTTGGTTCCAGTTCTGGTGTGAAGGATTTGTACCATGGACTGTGCCAGACCACTTGGTGTGAGCATGACTGCACACTTCTTGTTGAATGAGTTTCACATCTGCTGTGTCCCCGTCATGCATGTGACTTCACGTTTGACGGTGTTAGGTGGCACCAGTGACATGTGTCTGACACTCCACGGCTGTTCACATTCTCATACACGGTGTCGCAGCTTTGAGGTGCCTCAGATGTAACTCAGTCATTTATTGACGGGTAACCTGTTACTGGAAAGGGCAAGGATATCTTCTGACATACATACAGTGAGTATACATGGGAGTCTAGGCTAGGATTGGCTGTGACACACTGACACACATGGGCAAGAAAATATACACCGTACCGGATTTAAAGGTAAGGGAGATGACAGGAAGCACAGTTGTTTCTGTATATGAATATCACCTTCTGTGATCTGTGTAAAAAGATCTGTCTGTTACAAAGGAATTAGAATGATACAATTCAGCCTTGCTTGCCATGGGGGAATATGTTCTAGATCAGGAGTGCCCAAACATTTTTACCCCAAGATCTACATTTCAAGCAGCCAGCATCCCATAATCTATTTATTTGTTTGTTTGTTTGTTTGATTGTTTTTGGGGTTTTTTTTTTTTTTGGGGGGGGGGGGGGGGGGCATCACGACCATGTCTCCAGTTTGAGAATGCAGAGAAACACCAGTGAGCTAAAATTCTAGGCCGCTGACATAGCTCAGCGCCAACATATGTTGATGTACCTAACCATCACCACATGAGCCAATCTTGCACAACATAATTAACAAAATAAATATGTCATTAGTTGAGTTTACTCCAATGACTTGCACTGAAGGCGGCACGGTGGAATGACTAGTTCGGGCCGTTTAGCCTTACAATTCTGAGAACTGGGGTTCAAACCCTGCCTGTGTGGGGTTTACACGTTCTCCTCGTGCCTGCGTGGGCTTTCTCTGGACACTCCAATTTCGACCCACATCCCAAAAACGTGCATTCACTGGAGACGCTAAATTGCCCTTAGGTGTGATTGTGAGTGTGAATGCGTGTTTGTTTCTATGGAGGGTGTACCCTGCCTCCTGCCCGAAGATACAGTGCACTGAAGTAAATCAGCCAGACAGTAGTTTCTTACAGCGAGGTTCAAGCACATTTCCAAATGTTCATCAGTAAGGGTGGAACGATAAAATACTCCTCTTTCCATATGAAAGTGTTGAGTTTATCTCTTTTTCCTTCATCCACCTCCCCTACTTATTTTAATACCCTTTCTTTAGTTTATGAGAAAACACCAAGAGATAAAAGTTGGCGGTAACTCACTGACTTAACTTGTTAGTTCTGAGATACTTAGCGCTGTTTGCGCAGCTGTAGTTACCTTTTAGCGCTGTTGTTTGCACATGTATGTGACCTAAGAGTAAGCGACGGGATGGATGATTGGCAGATTTTCTTTTTTTTGTCCTGCGGCCACACGATCGACCAACACTACCTTCAATCAACTCATTGAGGCCCTCAATCCAGGGATGATGCATTTCCATGGTGTTAAGCATAGCTTAAGTACACTCTCCAATGATAGTCATGGACAGAGTAATTATAACTCGTCACTATTAACTCACAACTGTGCCATAAAACCACAACTGCAAACAAAGGCATGCAAGTTCTGATGCAGTGGGAGAGGGATGACTCATGAAGTGTGTCACACTGTCATATTTGATCCATCCATCCATCCATCCATTTTCCACCACTTTTCCAGGACAGGTTATGGGGAAAGTAGCTTCAGCAGGGACACCCAGACTTCCCTTTCCCCAGCCACTTCTTCCAGTTCTTCCGGAGGGTTCCCGGAGTGTTCCCAAGCCAGGCGAGTGACATAGTCTCTGCAGCGTGTCCTGGGTCGTTCCCGGGGTCTCCTTCCAGTGGGAGATGTCCAGAACACCTCACCAGGGAGGTGTCCGAGAGGCATCCGAATCAGATGCCTCAGCCACCTCATCTGGCTCTTCTCAATGTGGAGGAGCAGCAGTTCGACACTGAGCCCTCCCGGATGACTGAGCTTCTCACCCTATCTCTAAGTGAGAGCCTGGACACCCTGCAGAGGAAAACTCATTTCGGCCACTTGTATATGGGATCTTGTTCTTTCGATCATGACCCACAGTTCATGGGTATAGGTGAGGGTAGGAACGTAGATCGACTGGTAAATTGAGAGCTTCGCCTTTCGACTTAGCTCCCTCTTTACCACAACGCACCGATCTCCCCCTCCATTCTTCCCTCACTCGTCAACACGACCCCAAGATGCTTGAACTCCTCCACTTGGGGCAGGATCTCATTCAAAATCTGACAGTGGTCGTAGAGGGATGGACCAGCTTGTGTCAGGGGGTTCGGTACCCCATACTCCCGAAGAACCCCCCACAGGACTCCCACAGGGACACGGTCGAACGCCTTCTCCAAGTCCATAAAACACATGTCGACTGGTTGGGAAAACTCCCATGCACCCTCAGGGATCCTGCCAAGGGTGTAGAGCTGGTCGACTGTTCCACAGCCAGGACGAAAACCACATTGCTCCTCTTGAATCCAAGATTTGACTTCCCGACGGATCTTCCTCTCCAGTACCCCTGAATAGACCTTACCATGGAGGCTGAGGAGTGTGATCCCCCGATAGTTGGAACACATCGTCTGGTCACCCTTCTTAAAAAGGGGGACCTCCACACCAGTCTGCCAATCCAGAGGCACTGTCCCCGATGTCCACGCGATGTTGCAGAGGTGTGTCAACCAGCACCTTACAGCCACAGCTCCGGTCGGCCGCCTCAGCAATAGAGGCGTGGAACATCATCCACTCGGACTCAGTGTCCCCCGCCTCCTCTGGGACGTGAGCAAAGTTCTTTTGAAGGTAGGAGTTGAAATTCCTTCTGATAGGGGAATCTGCCAGCCGTTCCCAGCAGATCCTCACAATACATTCGGGCCTGCCACGTCGGACTGGCATCTTCCCCCACCATCGGAGCCAACTCACCACCAGGTGGTGATCAGTTGACAGCTCCACCCGGAGTTAATGTAGGCTATAGTGTTTGAACTTGATGGTAAGTACATGATGTAAATGTGTTCCTGATCTTTTGTTATGTGTGTTATAAACAAAAACAAAAAAACAACAACTATAAACTCCATAATGCTATATACGACAACGTGTCATTTGGTTACCAATTATCCTTGGGCAGTCCATTAGTGAAAACCAACATGCTCCTATTTCTGTTCAGTTCTTGGTATGGTAGGGGATGTATCGGAATGAGAGCTTGGAAACTCATGGAAGAGGAAGCTATCCTCTGTGCCAGCAAGCGAGGCAGACTTTGTTCCTGGGTACGATGTGGCAGATAGTGTCAACACTCACGCTGAGCTCAATATAGCAACTGTCACCCGGGCAGGCATTCCGCTCTCCCCTTTTCCATGCCGACACTTCCTTATTCACCTTCCCCGACACATTTCCCTGGACCTGAGCCTCTTTGCCATGGTTCCATCCATCAATGTCACGTCCCCCAGGGGGTTTAAGAGCTGATCCCCTCCCTGTTTCCTTCACTTCCCCCCTTGTCAGCTGGCCAAGACATTTAATATAACGCGTCGCCCGTTCACACATTACCACTTACTTTTGCCGCCGTTCAAAGCAGCTTTTTTTGTCCTTGTGCATTCTTGAATAGCTCTCTCATCGCCATGGTGATCTATCAGAAAGAGAGTGCGGTCTATTTGTCTGTCTGTCTATCTGTCTGACTGGAAATAGTAAGTCACGATGGGTTTTCTTTGCATAGCCCTGAAACTGACAAATTCAACTACTGTTAATTTGCACTTGCTGTGTAAGAAGATGCAAACTTTACCTCACTCTCCTCACCATCTGTCTTCAAACAGGTGTCCCTCCTCCTACAGCCAACCTCACTTGCCTTTAGGATCACCCCCCACCTCCGCCAGCCTCGTGTTCAGGATGCAAGGTTAAGGTTAGGGTTAGGGTGTTAATGTTAGGGGGGGTTAAGGATTGTCTTTTGGGAGTTAGGGTTAGAAGTGTAGGGTATATTGTTTAAAAGTTGGGGTTTGAGTTGTGGTTAGTGTGTTATGGGGTAGGGTTAAGGATGAGGTTTATAGTTTAGGGTGTTAATGTTATGGTGTCAAGAGTTCGTGGGTTAGGATTCGGTGATAAGGTGTCAGGGTAGTAGAGTGAAGGGAGAGTAAGTAAGCATTAGGGATTCAACAGTTAGTTTTTTTTTTTTTTGTGCTGGTGCGTTCTTGAATAGCTCCTTCATTGCCATGGTGATTCAACAGAGTGCAGTTTGTCTGTCTCTCTAAAAATAGTAAGACGCGACGGGTATTGAATCCAACAAAGTCAACCGCTGCTAATTTTCAATTACCATGTAAGAAGCCGCAAAGTTCAGCCCTCTTTCCCACTGACGTCTGTCCTCCACCAGCCAGGTGGACATCTTGCTACCGACGACCTCGCTTGTCCTACAGCATCACCCCCTCCACCTCCACCACTGCCACACGGCTCTCTCGGTGGTAATCCTATTACTCATGTGTGAATACCAGCTGGGGAAGAGCAGGAGGCGGGTTAGGGAAAGAGGGAGGGCTGAAGGGAGAATGCGGACAGAGGATGACTGTGTGGAGGCCTCCAAGTCTTGGCTAGACAGTTGGACAGTGAAAATTCAAACAGGCAGGAAGAATAACAGCCACAAGAATAACCTGCCAAGGAGATCTAGTTGTTTACTCGTTTGTAGTATGAACCCAAACACTAACACAGATTTAATCCAAATCTTGGAGTGACCTGAGACAATACCCAAGAGCAAAGCTAAAGGAATAATTACAAATTTCATGCAGATTTTCTTTTTTTACGAGGGTGGGTCTGGGATTTAAATAAATTATAACAAGCATGTCCATTTGCCAAGGTGCCTATCCTCACAAGGGTGAGGGGTATGCTGGAGCCTATCTGGGCAGGAGGCAGAATACACTCTGAACTGGTCGCCAGCCAATTGCAGGGCACATATAGGGGCAAACAACCAGTCACACTCACGATCATACCAAAGGGCAATTTAGAGTCTCGAATGAATGCGTGTTTTTGGGAAGTAGGAGGACACCAAAGTGCCTGGAGAAAACCCACGTAGGCATCGGGAGAATATGCAAACGGGATTTGAACCCAGGTCCTCAGAAATGTGGGGCAGATGCTCCAACCAGTAACTCAGTAACTCAGTCAAACAGTTGAGATTTTGTTTCATGTATTTTTTTTTTTATTTACAAACATTCACACTCCTGTTTTCATACCTCTTGAATTGTTTCCCAAAACTTTATTGAGCGAAGGCATATATTTTACATTAGAAAAATCTCACAGTACAGCAACAAATAAAAAAGTATATTTAGTGAACTGCGATTGGCTGGCAACCAGTTCTTGGTGTACCCCTCCTCCTGCCCGTTTACAGCTGGGATAGGCTCCAGCACTCCCTGCGACCGTTGTGAGGATAAGCGGCCAAGAAAATGGATGGATGGATATTTAGTGAAATAATGAAGTGCTTGACTCGTTTTATTCACAAACTTGAAATCAGAACCTGAACCACAGCTGTTTTTCAATTGCATTTTCAATGGTGGAATTTCAAATGTGTGTGAAATTCCTAATCTTAATTTTATACTTTTGTTGAAAAAACTTTGAGTGGGAATTGCTCACGGCATGGGTAGAATGAGATAAACATGTTGAAGTTGGAAAGGTTTTGATCTGTCAACAAATTTGAGAAATGGAACAAAATATGTAAATGTCTTGATTTGGGAATTTTATAATGAAATTGAAAATTTGGGGAAAGGAAAAAGTTCACAAGATTGCTTGAAATAGCTGATTCGTTCAAACTTTGAATGGTTTGAAATTGTCAAATCACGCGATCATTGGAGGTAACTAAAAAACAAACAGAAATCTACATTTTTGGCATATACTTGTGATGAACCTTTGCTTTGGAAATCAGATGAACAGATTGACGTTAGAATTGTGTGCATCAGTCAAGAAATGTGGCAATAGCAAATAAAAAGATTCTTAATCTTGAGCCTTTTCTTAAAAAAATGTTTTTTAAATTTTATAATTGGAAATGTGCTGAACAGTTTGAAGAGTCAAAGATAATTTGAATCAGTCAAGAAGTGTGGAAATTGTCATTAAATAAGATTTTATTATGAAAATGTGACATTTTAAATGTGTTGAGGAGATTCGGTGTAGACGAGACACATTTTTTTGATACCTTATATTTGCGGATACGTGAAACGACGAGAGCCGGATTCTCGACCCAAAAACTGGAATTAGAATAAAAATGCGGAATAAATTTGCAGGATAGTAATTTGGCCTGCTTTGCTTCACAACGCTCCCTCGCAGTACCGTAATTATTGAATGAATAAACAATCATTTTTGGAGCAATTATGGTTGTAGGTCGCTTCTTTCGTTTTATTAGCTGACATATCTTTTTTCAAGCATGGAGGTTTGTGCCATTCTCGTTTAATCTCTTCATCTATCGAGTTTTGGCAGGAGTGTGAGAGCGAAAGGAAGGGAGGGCGAGGATGACATCAGGCCTTGTCTGTCTTCTGGCGGTTGGACGTGAGCGAGCTTGAAAATAAACAAGTTCTCCAATGACAAAGCCGCCATTGACTCTCTCCCACTCCTTTTTCTGTGCGGCTTTGCCCCCCCCCCCCTTGGTCGTTTCACGAGGGGTAAGGCTGAAGGGTGAAAGTGTGTGTGGGATGGGGTGGGTGGTGATGGGGGGGCATTAACCGCCACCCTGCCACACTTGCTATCCCCTCAGCTGCTGCCCACTCTCTCTCCCTCAATGCTTTCTTTTCAGTCACAACCATCTTTACTTGGCCAAAACACAAAATTAATAACATTTGGGTGTCGGCCAAAATTTCAGGATGAAGCTAAAATGCATTATAACCACCAGATGAATTTCAATTGACCTTTTCGAAGCTGTTAAACGCATATTTCAACTGTTTCATGTTTCAGAACTTTTTGCAACATGTACTATTCACTAACAACGAACTGAAAGGCAAAATTCACAAGATTTCTTTTGAAATTTCCAAGGACATCCACTTGTAGGACTTTTGGTGACCAGTCAAATATTTATATAACCACGAGTCCCTGAAACATGTGCATCATTAATTTTGCTGTATTTTTTTACTCCAAATTTCTTAAACAAAATGTATTTTTTCATGCATTCATTTTGGGCAGCACGGTGGATCAGCTGCTAAAGCGTTGGCCTCACAGTTCTGAGGTCCCGGGTTCAATCCTGGACTCGCCTGTGTGGAGTTTGCTTGTTCTTCCCGTGGATGTGTGGGTTTTTTCCGGGCACTCCGGTTTCCTCCCACATTCCAAAAACATTAATTGGACACTCTAAATTGCCCGTAGGTGTGATTGCGAGTGTGACTGTTGTCTGTCTACATGTGTCCTGCGATTGGCTGGCAACCAGTTCAGGGTGTACCCCGCCTCCTGCCCGTTGACAGCTGGGATAGGTTCCAGCACTCCCGCGACCCTCGTGAGAATAAGCGGTGAAGAAAATGGATGGATGGATGGATGGATGGATGGATGGATGGATGGATGGATGGAATACACAATAATACACATAATTCCATGGATGGATGGATGGATGGATGGATGTAGTTCCTCTTTTGGAGCTTGGGTGGCGCCCTGGGCCTTGTCTCACCCTTTCGCCCTCTGTATTCCTAGCAATAGGCAGCACCTGTGCAGCACACCTGTCGTCAAGCAGCACTGATTGCTAATTCCATTTAAAGGGGGAGTCCACTCATTGAACATAACAATTTATCAGCTAGGTCATGTCATTGGTACTGTAACTTTAAAATAAAGATTTTCATCAGATATCATTTAAGGTTTTTTACATTGGGGATTTTGAATGTTCCCTGTCGCTGACATTTTGGCGAGTCACATGACCTACCTGCGCGGATGTGACGTGTCATGTGCTCAACCTGAGGCTCGGTTAAATTCCTACAGTTATGACTAGCGCTGATTTCTCTGATTTTTCCTCATCTGATGAGGAAATTGAAGTATCGGATGACCGGAAAGACGGAGGAATATGTCCATACAGATCTGTTGCTGTCAATAATGTTCAATGTTCGGATGGTTCTTCGGACGGGAATGACGCAGAGTCTGACTACTCGGAGGCCTACGTGCAGGATATTAGTGTGTAAACAAAGGCCGTGGCTGGCCGCCGGAGCTTGCTTGTGGCCGGCCACGATGGAGCCCCAGTGGTTGCCTGCGAGCGAGCTCCAGGGGCTTTTGTTTATGCACCTATGTGCTTACAATGACATGACCTATCTGATACATTTTCAATGAGTGGACTTCCCCTTTCATTAAAGCCGGTCAAGTTCTACAGCCTCTGCCAGAATATTGATGCTTGTTTTGGACTTGCCAGCAGGCTCTCTCTCAGGTTTTCGTGATCTGGTACAACCTGTATTATCCTGCAACCAGCATCTGTACTCACTTGATTGTGTTTTTCCCTGTCTCCAGAGTTCCTTCAGTGCCTTCTTCGCTTCCTTATCCATGGCAGCTCTTTAATCATTTCTATATATGCAGTAGGTGTATATATATTTAAAAACATTTTTTTGTTTAATTTTATTCTACTAACAATTAAAAAACACCCCACGTGTTTTTCTCATCTAAAAATCAAGTTTATCCACCCCTGTTATAAGATCAGTGACTACTTCCTATTTGAAACCTGGCAATGGTGAGGTAAAGTTAATCAAGGATTAGCTGTCGTCTTGATCTTCTGATGTTAAAAGGTGAATAGCATGATTAAAAGGAATGTTTAAATCTAACCAGTTTTAACAGAACCAGGTGATGAACTGACCCGTTCTTGCATGAAACACCTTTGAATTTCACTGTTCAGCTTCTTGTGAGAGATGATATTGTGACATGCAATGAAAACAGGGTGATTAGCTAAAGTAAAAGAGAATATATGTGCATGAATGAGAGGGGCGGAGGAGGAAGAGTGAAGCTCTAGGGAGAAGAGATAGTGAGGGTGGAAGACTTCAAATACTTGGGGTCAACAATCCAGAGCAATGGTGAGTGTGGTAAAGAAGTGAAGAAATGGGTCCAAGCAGGTTGGAACAGCTGGCGAAAGGTGTCTGGTGTGTTATGTGACAGAAGAGTCCCTGCTAGGATGAAGGGCAAAGTTTACAAAACAGTGGTGAGGCCGGCCATGATGGACGGATTAGAGACGGTGGCTCTGAAGAAACAACAGGAAGCAGAACTGGAGGTGGCAGAAATGAAGATGTTGAGGTTCTCGCTCAAAGTGAGCAGGTTGGGTAGGATTAGAAATGAGCTCATTAGAGGGACAGCCAAAGATGGATGTTTTGGAGACAAGGTTCGAGAGAGCAAACTTCGATGGTTTGGACATGTTCAGAGGCGAGAGAGGGAGTATTCTGGTAGAAGGGTGCTCAGGATGGAGCTGCCAGGCAAAAGAGCGAGAGGAAGACCAAAGAGAAGGTTTATGGATGTTGTGAGGGAGGACATGAGAACAGTGGGTGTTAGAGAGGAGGATGCACGAGATAGGCTTAGATGGAAAATGATGACACGCTGTGGTGAACCCTAACGGGACAAGCTGAAAGAAAAAAAAGAAGAAGAACAAGATGCCCTTTCTGACACAAGCCCTCTTGGGGAGTAGAGCCCCCAGCAAGATACAAACTCACGACTCTTGGTTTACCAAACCAATGACAATGAGAAGAAGAAGAAGAAGAAGAAGAAGAAGAAGCTTCTTGTGAGAGAACAACAAGTACTTACACATTGAATAGTAAATAGTGCAGCGACGGTCAATTTAAATTCACCTGTCAAGCTTACAGTGCATTTTGGGTCCACCCTAAAATTTGACCTCACAGCCCACCATCCCTATGTTTTGGTGAGTTGTGTAAAGCTTTGCAAGTTGATCATCTTTTGCTGTTGGAATGGAAGCAATAAGAAGCCACCATCAGCACACTTTACACCTCCACTGAGACACCCACATTGTGATACTGTTTGTTTTGTGTGTGTGCGTGTGTGTGTGTGTTGCCTGTGGTGCGACTGTGTAATGGACTCCACCACACCCAGCATCCAAGCTAATTGCACCCATTCTGAGCCATCTGTGTCGTAAAGATGTCTCTTGACCTTCCACACGGATTTCTTTTCGGCTAGGATGTCGTTAGGTGGGGAGGATACAGGGTCATATACTGAATTGATCAAGTGTCAAGGAAATTGCTGTAATTCAGCAACAAAAAAAAACTCCAAGGTTTGGAAATAATACTCAAATAAGGAAAATGTTTTTTTTTAAAAATCTAAGAATGGTAATTAAAAAAATAAACATTTGATATATCTGAAATTGAACTACTAATTTGAAAAAAAATTGTACATATTTTAGATAAAACAAATATGAGAACTTGTTCAAAGACAAAATAAGACAATCAAAGACAATAAATTAAATCTTACTAATTTTCACAAATGTTAAAAGGGTATTAAAAATGGTTGTCATTGACCCTTGAGGTGGGTGATTGCAATTCTATGGGACTGAACATTCCAATGGTTGTGAAATAACTCCTTTCCTTCAGGTAGGACTTGAACCATTTAAGGACTGTTCCATTCAGTTCTACCCAGATCTCCAACCTGTTCAGCAGTACATTATGATCTTCTTTTATCAAAAGCCCCACTGAGATCTGACAATACTCAAATTAACACCTTTCATGAGTCAGTATTTAACCTTGTATAATCTAGCACTTTTATAAGAGCTGATTGTGTACTGTGATGATTTTGGAAGCCTGATTGAAATGTGTCAAAAAGTAATCTTAGATTCATGTGATTACTAAATTGATTGAAAATGACTTTGATCACAATCCTGGCTGTGAAGGGAAGGTTCGACAGGGGTCTACTGCTTGCTAACAAGGAAGCCTTCAAGGATTCTATTTATGTTTAGAAGAGGCTTTAATGGCAGCTACCGTAATTTCTCGACGATAATGCGTCCTGAAGTATAATGCGCACCACCAAAATTGACCTAGAAAGATCAAGAAAACCCTTCTACCAGTGTACAATGAGCACCACCAATTTGCTGCTACCCATATGCCACAGGACACCCTTGTCCTGGTCCCTGTAATTGTCAGAACAGAATCTCTCAATCCACTCAAGCAAATGCTCAATGATAGAATAACCTTTAATATTAATACTCTTGATAACACATATTACTGTCTTAAATAAATATTTAACACTGTTTGACTTAAACATTTTTTGCATTAAATATTTGTGCATAAAGCGTTTGTGCATAGTGCAGTTTATCCTCGACATCACACATCCTTTGCCAAGACTTCAAAAGCAACATCTGGCTCAACTCCAATCTGAAAAATATCCATTGTAGCTACCTTTGGTGACTTGGTCCAGTTCTGGTGCCTCCTGAATTCATGAACAGTGATCCTATTTTGCTCCCACAGGATGTCATCCTCTGTGCCATCCATGATGTTTGTGGGGAAACAGTTTTTGAATCCCAAGAGTCTTGGTTCTGCAGCCTCTCGCCCACCTGACGCCTTAGCGTTCTTATGCTATCCTATTCCTATGCTAAGTAGAAACGAGCCTAATGGGCATATTTAAAAAAGTGATGACAAATTTCTTTTAAAAGCAACTGCACAAGTAGCTGTTGTAGTCGACATTTTTTGTCTTGGTTTAAGTTAAAACAAACTCACGGGCAGTTGTTTTTTTTTATCTTTGGTGCAGTCGCAACCAACATGCTACGCTAACAATCGTAAAATGCAAGCTCCATAGAGTTCAGGTTGGGGGCGCACATAACCGTAATAAATATGAATATGTAACATAAGACATTGAATATCAGGTTGAAATGTATATGTATACCTTTTTTTTTTACCACTCTATGTACCTGTATACAACTATACAATGTGATTGTATTTTTTATTTTTTATCCATACCGACATATAATGTGCTCCTGGGTGGCTTCAGATGTATCCTCATTTATAATTTTGCTGATATTTAATCTGATGGATTGGAATCATTTAGTTATATAATATAATATAATATAATAATTATAATAATAATATAATATAATATAATATAATATAATATAATATAATATAATATAATATAATATAATATAATATAATATAATGGGAGTGACAGCATTCATGACTTTTTAGATTTTCTAGTTGACTTTATCCTAAAGTTTATCAACTGTCTCAGCATTCAGTTTGGGACACAGCTGTCATTTATGTACCTTTTCAAATAGGTATAGAGATTGTCTGAATTTTTGGGAGAATCTGTAATTCAAAGATAACACAAAAGTGGACAGAAATAGCCATATCCTTAATTTCAAGTGATAGATTTTCAACATTATTAGAGATGCCGAGATGTTACTGTGAGTGTGGGTTGGACTCTGTATGTTGCGAGAGGTCATATTTTTCCAGTATAACAGAGTTCTTTGGATTTTTTTTTTATCATCAACATGAATGTTAGGCTTGCATTACGACAAAATAGTTGTCATGGTTGTGTATATTGGAGGTCTATAAATTATTAAAACAACCTTTCAATTGCCTTGGATTGAAAAACAGAGTATAATCACCAAGTATAATTTCTCCACTGCTATATTTAAAAATAGCAGCAATACCATTTTTCCCATTTGCACTTGCCTCAATTAAAACAGTATCACAGCTAATTTCTGTTAACCACATTTAATTTAGTTGTAAAAAATTCTCAATGATGTTGTAATTATGTCATCTATCAACATTGATTTGTTACCCAATGACCTGATATTGAAAAGAGCTAGTCTTCCAGAGATACCTGGAAACAGTGGTTAGGTTCAGATTTTATCCTCACTCATCCTGCAGCTCTTTTTTCTTTGTGCCATATCTTTTTTTTAATCATGTTTCTGTCCTTTGTAATACAAACTGTTGTTTGTATCTGATTTGAAGTGGCAACCCCCACACATATGAATCAGATTTGGAGATAAGATTCTTCATGTGAGGAGGAGGGGCCCTTCACATTTTTGTGGATGTTGGTTTTAGGCGAGAGGGGATGGGCACAAGATATTGATGTGGTGAGCATTTGATTCAAACATTGAGAAGAACCTTCAACCCTGTCCATCGCATCTAATACCACTTTTGGGCTAGATTATACTCCAGCAGAGTTGGGAAGAGTATGGGGGATTCCAAATGCTGCCTCATCTCATTCCTCATTCATTCCTCCAATTATTTTGGGTCACGCTGGTGACTCCATCTGCACCTCTCATCATTTTATCGCTTGCTCCTCTGATTGTTTTGGTATAGCTGGAGACTCCTGGTCTATTTTCCCTTCAGCTGCATCAACAAAGCCAATGTTTTCCTTTCATTCTGCTGAATGGTGTACACAGTAATAAATGTTGGCAGCCAATTACTTAACCCCTCGATAATTGTGAAAAAGATTTGTCTGCCTTTTAAAGATCAAAATGCAGAATTTGTCAATGAACCTCACAGATAGTGCAGTACACACTTCTATAAGCCACTTATTTAAATTTAAAAGCCTGCTGAAACGTTCCTCCCTAGATTGCACCATTGGGAGAGGTCCATTTATAAAATCCTCAGCATCCAAACATTGCACCTTTGTTAGGAGATCAATGAAATGTCATTTAAGTACCTTTGATTGGTGCTTGACCACATCCAGGGCCCCTTTGTGTGTAGTGACAGATTTCACATTTGGATGCTAATTATAGAGTGCTATTATATATATATGCAAAAACGTTTCACATCCCAACAGCTCCATCACCAAACACTAATGTTTACTGTGCCATTTCTTTATTGTATGATTAGTTTCATACCTTTTAGCGGTGGTCGGAGATGATCATTCTTTCCAAGAGTCTTGTAAAAGTGTCTCCAATCCATTTGTTAGTGTGATGTCAGTGTTTTGTGAGGTGATTGTGATGGTATTAGGAGTCAAATCCTTTTTTTTCTTGCCCTTTGCTGTAGTGGCACCATGCACGGCCACTGTCTGGGTCGATGAAGCACTCTACGGTGGCCGGACTGGGGTAATCCGTGGGTGTTCTGTCACCCCTTTAGGATGTTGTCCCATATCTTTAAGCTTTGCTCCCAGTAAATTCCAGGCAGAACTGCTGGATTATCCATTGCTGTTTCAACATTTAATATTGGTCCTCTTCGTGGAGTTTACTGGCTGTCTTTTAGCGTTCTCGCTGCTCACCATTTTGAGACGTCGGTGGAGTGGTTTCATTCCCCGACTGTCTGTTTACGTCTACATCCACTTCAAGGCAGTGATTTTTTTGTTTCCATGGGTGCCATCTTCTGGAAGAGGTTGTGATAGTCTTCAGTGGAAAAGGGAGGCATCATGTTCCAGGTGTTGCTAATAGCAGACCTATGCTAATTAGCAGGCCAACCTCATGTAATGGCAAAGGGGCTATTCAAAAATGTATGAGGAATACGGCAACGACCGACTGTATTTGCAAAAAGTAGTCCTACAGATTTAAGAATATCCAGGAGTCAGTATCAGTAAGAAACATTTAAACAGAAGCTATTACACTAATGCGAAAATGTGTAAACATGTAAAATGTCTTTAAGGTTCAATCTTTTCTCTCGATTATCCAAATCTAAAAGTTGTTTGAGAAAACAAAACAGATTTTAAGAAGAAAATGTCAAAAATATGCAAATACTAATTCAAGCAAAAAAAAAAAAAGTAAATGGGTTTAAAATTGGAAGAAAAAAAATCTGAAATTCAGCTATTATTCAAATTTGAAAAAAAATATGGCGGGTGAAGGGAAAAAGAGAGATTAAAAAACAAAATATGATGACTAATTTGAATTTTAAAAAAACACACCAAGAAACTCAAAGTCAAACTATTCAATGTCTCATTCATGATATACAACAACATTTAAGAGGAGAACAATGCTAATAACTGTTAAGTAATACAGGATCTAAGATCACCACCCCATTTGCAAATTGAGTTTCAACTGATTATTTTACTGCTCCTTTTTTTCTGGCGACGGTCACATGAGTCGGACCATTAAATTGCTCCGGCTCCGACTTGCCAAGTGAACTGGGTGACGCGCTTGGCAGGCAGATTGTATCACAAGGAGCGCCCTTGTCCCGCCTGTGTCATCCCGTCCCGCTCTTTTCATCCTCGCTCTGGCTTTATGCGAGTCGCTGTCCGTTCCTAATCGAAATGACAGGCAGACGCTGGCCGCAAAAAGACGCAGCGAATGAAAGGGAGCGCAAAAGACTTTGTCAGTGTCTATGTAAATACTCACAGTTGAGGCGGCTGCTCATCATCCCCCAAATATCTTTTCGTACGGATTTCAGTTTTCAACATCGGATAAATGAGCATTAAAAAAACTTCCCCTGGGAAAGATAGAGAAACCTAATCTAATATATAATATATCTCTGTCACATGGTTTAGATAAACTTTAGTGCGCTCATTGTGTTTTATTCCTGTCCTGGCATTCAATAAAGACTAAAAGATTAATTAACAATTCTTGTTCCCCTTTCCCACATGTCAGGACATTGTACTACCTATATTGTAATCTCTCATTTAGTGCGGGGATTTACATTCCAGTCCAAATATGTATTATGTTTATATATTTTATATGCAAGATACGCACATGAGGTGCAAGTATCATTTTAAATGTGTCTAGTTGGCTGCCTCTTAACTGATTCAACAGTAGCGAGTGACAGTGTCCCTTGAGGTGATCAGCAAGTTGGCTAAAAGAATGTGCTTGTGTTTACTGTATTTTGTGACCATTTGATAACAAAATGAATGAATGAATCCTCCCTCTATCCGAACCACCTGTTACGGACAACAATTCTTTACACAATGCACCTTACGGGAGCTTTTATTAATTGTGAAATAATAATAATTTGGAACATTCTGTATTGAAATAGTGGCACGGTGGAACAGCTGGTAAAGCGTTGGCCTTACAGTTCTGAGGACCCGGGTTCGATGCCCTGTGTGGAGTTTGCGTGTTCTCCCCGTGCCTGTGTGGGTTTTCTCTGGGCACTCCGGTTTCCTCCCACTTCCCAAAAATATGCAACATTAATTGGACACTCTAAATTGCCCCTAGGTGTGATTGTGAGTGTGAATGGTTGTTCGTCTGTATGTGCTGGCAACCAGTTCAGGGTGTACCATGCCTCCTGCCCGTTGCCAGTTGGTATAGGCTCCAGAACTCCCCGCGACTCTCGTGAGGATAAGTGGCAAAGATATTGGATGGATAGATGAATGTATTTAAATAACCTTCTTTCCTGCTAGCTTGTACTTAATGCTACTTAAGTCTGCAGTAAAGGTTAATGTGGGGAAAAAACACTGCAAAATCTAGTTATACAGTGAAAAAAACTGCGATGCACTCAACCCAGATAAAGTAATAAGTTATAAGACTCAGTTTAATAGAGTTGTGTTTTTAATAATTAGTTTTTGTTTGTTTCTGTGGTGATCCGTTGAATAATGTTATCACGTGAAGGCGGTCCGATGTGCAAAAAAGGGTGGAGACTACTGTAACTGTGCTAAAAAAAAATACCAACAACGTCGTCAATTAATCGTTAATCCCCTGGTATCCAAAAACATTTGGTGCCGTTGTGCTGGCATTACCCTACTTTTCCTTACCTTAATGGGTAATCTGCCCCCGGCTGTGTGATCAGGTAAAAGAGGATGTGAGTAGGTAAAGAAAGACACTGGGGAGGAGAAGAAAGAGGAGTGAAGCTGCTTGTTTATCAGTGTTCAGAATGTTCTGTGCTGTAGATTTGTCTGGAAATGTCATCCGCTGTGCTCGAGTTCCAAACGCACGCGCGCGCACACACACACACACACACACAAAACACAATATTTCACTGAATAGCTCCATCAATTTTAATATCACTACCATCCTCCTCAATTCTACATCATATCCTCTTGTTCTTCCTTTAATTTCCTCTCCTGGGAATAAAGTCTTTTGAACTACAGAGTATCAGCACATGTGACAGGGAAGTATTGGGCCTTTCGGTGCAGACGTAAACCGAATTAATCAGCCTAATAATACTTCCTCACAGTACTTGAAAGCATTAATACTATCAAATATATTGGACCTACAGACATGTTTTGCTTGTCTAACTTGGTTGTAACGAGTTTTTTTCCGGCCAACCAATCAGAGGTCGAAATTTATACAGTGGTGCTTTAAGATACGAGTGTAAATCGTTCTCCGTAGTAAACACTTCCTCTCGCTCTTTTGCCTGCCAGCTCCATCCTCAGCACCCTTCCACCAATATACTCACTCTCTCGCCTCTGCACATGTCCAAACCATCTAAGGCTGCTCTCTCTAACCTTGTCTCCAAAACATCTCTAATGACCTCATTTCTAATCCTATCCAACCTGCTCACTCCGAGCGAGAACCTCAACATCTTTATTTCTGCTACCTCCAGTTCTGCTTCCTGTTGTTTCTTCAGTGCCACAGTCTCTAATCCATACATCATGGCTGGCCTCACCACTGTTTTATAAACTTTGCTTTTCATCCTAGCGGAGACTCTTCTGTCACATAACACCTCAGACACTTTCCGCCAGCTGTTCCAACCTGCTAGGACCCGTTTCTTCACTTCCTTACTACACTCGCCATTGCTCTGGGTTGTTGACCCCAAGTATTTGAAATCATCCACCCTCATGATCTCTTCTCCCTGGAGCCTCAATCAATGTATTCCTTTTGACTCTCCTCAGTCGTCTGAGTGTACCACTTCTTCTCTGCTAACCTCTTTCCTTGTATGACTTCCTGAATTTTGGCGTTCCACCACCAAGTCTCCTTCTCCTCTTTCCTACCAGAAGACACACAAAGTGCTTTCTCTGTTCTACCTTTGTCTTCCTCATCTTCCTCTCCACCACCAGAGTCATCCTACACACCACCATCCTAAAGTTTCGAGGTGCATTCTCCCCTACCACTCACTACCTTACACACAGTAGCCTTCTTCAGATGACATCATCTGCACAAAATGTAATCCAACTGCGTGGTTTTACCTCTCCTCTTGTAGGTCACCCTATGTTCCGGCCTCTTCTTGGGAAAAAAATTGTTCACTACACCCATTTCTATCCTCGTTGCTAAGTCCACCACCATCTGTTCCTCAACGTTCCTTTCCTGGATGCTGTACTTACACATCACTTCTTCATCGCCCCTGTTTCCTTCACCAACAGGTCCATTATAATCTACACCAATCACAAGTCTCTCTCTGTGTCTGGGATGCTCAGAACTACGTCATCTAGTTCCTTCCAGAATTTCTCTTTCATCTCCAGGTCACATCCTACCTGTGGGGCATAGCCGCTAATCACATTATCCATAACACCCTCAATTTCAAGTTTCAGCCTCATCATTTGATCTGATACTCTTTTCACCTCCAAGACATTCTTAGCCAACTCTTCCTTCAAAATAACCCCTGCTCAATTTCTATACCCATCAGCGCCATGGTAGAATAATTTAAACCCTGCCCCCAAACATCGAGCTTTACTACCTTTCCAGCCACTCTCTTGGATGCACAATACATCATCATCAATCCTAATCATCATGTCAACCAACTCCTGAGCTGTTCCTGTCATAGTCCCAACATACAAAGTCCCTACACTCAATTGTAGGCTCTTTGCATTGCTCTTCTTCTTCTGCCAATGAATCTTCTTTCCCCCTCTTCTTTGTCTTATATATAAAGACACACAGACTCAGAGATTTCAGCCTCATTGTGTTGCTATATTAGAACACATAGAGGCTGAAATCTGACAGGACAAAAAAAAATCTGAACTACAATGAGTTTTACACCCCTGGATGGATGGAGTAGATCCAGCACACAGGATGACAGCATGATGTTTTTATTTTGGGTCCTGTTTCTTATCAGGCGGCGCAGAGCTTGTTTCCTGTACCCATCAGAGAATAGCCAGTGAGCGAGGAAGAAGAAATCCTGTTTGTAAATCACACTGCGGGGACGCTGGCTGTTGCTAGGGGGACATTGTTTATTTTACTACCATAGTCTCATGCTGTCAATAGGGGTCGCGGGGCCACTGCTATGCTTCCATCTGAAAATCGTGAGAATGAACTTCACCTTTCATACACGACGCCTGGCCACCAGTGTTTAATACAGTAGCACATCATAATCTTAAACAGAGGCGCCGCTAAGTTTGATTACATAAGATCATTAAGAGGTGTGTGTGTTCGTGTGTGTCTGTGTGTGTGTGTGGGGGGCGGGGGTCTAAAACACTGAAATTTGATCATAGGCACATACAATTAAATATTTTTATTGGCGCTTCAGTTCCCCTACAACAGTCCTCGCGTCACCACTGAAATGCATGATTAAACTTTTTTTTTTGTCTCGACAGGATGCAAACACTAGGCCCAAGTGTTCCACAAGGCATTGGACATCAGTTTGCTGCTTAGTTTCTTCTTCACCACAACGGAACAATACAAAGTCGACATCACTGCAGATGCTGCACCGAGCCGCCTGTCATCTTCCGTTCTGTTCTTCCCTCACTCATGAACAAGACCTCAAGATACTTAAACTCCCCCACTTGGGCTAAGATCTTTTCCCCGACCCTGAGAGGCCATTCCACCGTTTCATGACATTATCCCAGTCTTGAAGAAGTTGTTTCTTCCGCCTCAATGGCTACTGTGGAATACCTCTCACACCCATCCTGATGAAGTGCTTCAAGCAGCTAGTCATACACCACATCAACATTTTGCTTATCCTAGCTAGGGTCGCAGGGGCAGTCAGTTTAGCTAGGATGCCCATACTACCCTCTCCCCAGTGGAGATCTGGGGGGATCCCGACACGCTCTGAGACCAGTGGGAGAAGTAGTCTCTCCAGTATGTAAGTATATTCCCGGGGTCTCCTCCTGGTGGGATGTGGCCCGAAAACCTCACGATGGAGGCGTCCGAGAGGCATTCGAATCAGATCCCCCAGCCACCTCATCTGGCTCCTCTTAATGCGCAGGAGCAGCGGCTTCTCACCCTATGTCTAAGGGAGGGCCCAATCCTAAAATAAAGTATACCAAGCTAATTAAATATTTATTTTTATAATACCTTCTTAGAATGGATGAAATGCTTTTTCTAATTCCACAATTTGATTATTTGAACACCAATAATCACTTTAATTTATTGAGATAATTACTTGAAATACATTATTTTTGACTTATTTTACTTTTTTATTTTATACTTTCTAAATCTTATGAAGGAGGATCACCATTTTTTTTTTAAAAATAAATGTTTTTAATGTAATGGTAAAAAATTCTAATTTCATTTAATTCCCCCAGTTGAAATTACCGATTTAATAATTTTCACGATATATATATCAGAAAATGGCTATATCATTTTTTTGTTAAACACTTTTTAAAAACACCAAAACAAAGAGGATTGCCACTTAACTGGAGTTTCTTCATTGTTTTTTTTTTTTAATTAGCCTCAATACCATATACACTTTCCTAATTTTATATAGTTTTAAGGTGATTTATTTACTAAATTTAATGTATAGCCATATTGGCATATTAGCTGAGTCATGTTTTTTTCAAAAAAGAACTTAAGCAATCAATAAAGTATGTTTAACAAGTCATTTAATCTTAACTTGTTAAATTAATTGCAATACATTTACTTTTTTGAAATGATAAACAATCCAAAACAAATCCAAATGTAGTTTATTCACCCGACTAAACAAAGGAGTTTAATTTTATTCCATAGATTTCATTTTCAAACATTAAAATGACACTGATTATTACTTGAGTAAAAACACATTTTTCTTTAGATTCCCTCAGGAATAAATAAAATAATCCATCCACTCAATATGTTTGAGTTGATGTGACCGAAAGTAATGGCTTGCCATGGCTTTGTGCTGTCACAAACCTGAGGCGTAACTGACGTCAATACGGGTTCTTACGTCTGGCGTGACGTCACCACGTCGGCGTGCTTGGGCCGGTGTCCAAGGCAACAGCGTGCGCGTGGCCGAAGCCCGTGACTGGGGGGGGGGGAGAGTTAGAGAGAGAGAGAGAGAGGAGAGAGAGAGAGAGAGAGAGAGAGAGAGAGAGAGACTTTTGCCACGTTACGTACCCCTCCGCCCTCACCCATCCTCTCCCCTCCCTCCCTCCCTCCCTCCCTGCCGAACTCCCAGTGTGGGCGGAAGCGAGCGAGGCGAAACACGACACCCAGAGGACGGAGCGAGGCGAGAGGGTAGAACAGAAGAAGAAGAAGAAGAAGAAGTAGGGAGACGAAGGGAGGGGGCGGGACGGAGGAGGAAGAAGAAAAAGAGTGCCGGTAGTAACGTGAGCGCCAGAAAAGCGGGCGGGCGGGCGAGCAAAAAAAAAAAAAGTCCAACAAGAGCGACGTCCAAACACGGAGAAGTCACGTCAAAGCTCGAGACTTGTAGAAAGGCGACGAAGATGCGGCCGAGTCGGAGTAAGCACTCGCCGCAGAGTTCGCGCAACAAGTTCCTGGAAGAGTGAAAGCGCTTTCCGATCGCCTCGACCGCCCTTTTCTCCCCCCCCCCCCACCCACCTCCTCCCCGTGGTCGTCTTTCAGAACAACTTTGAGAACCACCATTAATACCGGATCCTAGCCGCTCAACTCAGCCGGGAGCGAGCCACCTCGGTCGGACTCGGAGAGAGGCGAAGTTCCTCCACCCCAACGAAGAGGGGCGGGAAAGAGACCGAGAGTTGCACTCCAGTCGACGGAGTTTCGACAACTTTTACGGACAAAAATGAAGACCCCCGGAGACAACGGTAAGTGCACTTTGTCCACTTAAATCGTTTGTTCGACTCGGTAGACCTCTCCTTCATGTTATATCGTGACTCATTCAACTCTAGAATTGTTTTATTTTCATATAAATAAATACATTCCGAGACAAAAACCCACACCGATAATATTCTCCTAAGTTCCCCCCCCCCACCGCCAAATGTTTCCAATATTTTTCATTTTTTTATTTTAGTGAATATGCTGAACATGCAGCATGACACAAACCTGTTGATTTCATCCAGTTTGCCTACAGCGGATAAAACACACTCGGTGTTTATTATTTTCGTATCTTGACAAGGATGTGGCGAGTGTTGTTGTGTGCTGCTGGCGATAGGATCGGTACAGGTATACAGTTCGGGCTGTCATGAAACGATAGAAAGCAGTGGAGCGGTCCAGTAGTCAGCTGAGGTTTACTGTATACGTTAGTTGTGTGTCTGTGTGTGTGTGTGTGTCTAATTCCTAACATGCTTGCATAAGTTTCTTCTTGCCAGAGCAAATCCGAACCCCTTCAGAAAGCAAAAGAGGAAGTGCGAGCTTTTGTGCCCAGCAGTGCAAGTTTTTTTATTTGTAAATTCTACTAACAAAGTTGCCCTCCCCCGTCCCACAAAACCGATTCTGCTTCTGTTAAAGTTGTGACTGTCGAGAGGAATAGCACAGATTACATACATTCTCTATACGGCAACGCATACATATTTAACAGGTTTTCTCTCTGGAGTAGTGGGACCACTTTCTGCCCTCCCCAACCCCCCGCCTCCACCATGTCCCCCTCGTGCCCCCCCCCCCCCCCCCACACACACCCTGACCCTCCACATTCCTACACACACACACAAACAGCAGTAGCAAGACGAGTCAACCAAGACATCCCATCGTGAACTTGCAGACCTTTTATTACAAGGAACTCAATGTTAGTGTGGCCTTCTGGGAAGCTACTAAATATTGATTGTGTTTATGGGTCTGATGTATGCAGGGAATGTCAAAAGTGTCCTTTTCCTTTCCTTGTGTTATCATCTCTGGAAAGTGATTTAGTAGCTCCGCACATTTGTAATGGACCATTACTAGCATTATAATAATCATGCCGTCATTCAATTGGCGTTACATTTACGTGTTTAACAGCGCGACATATCTAAATTTGTACAATGTGGAATGTGAGTAACATTTTCAGGAAAAATGTGGCTCTAAAGTTCCTAAAATCAGAGTTTGAAGCAGGGCTGGGCGATTATGGAAGAAGTACTGATCACAATTATTTTGATTGATATTGAAATCACGATTCATTAACATGATTATTGATTTAAAATGTTTGTATTTATTTCACTACCAAAACTCAACTTGAAATATAACTTCATGGAACAGCCAGAAAATGAATTAGTAACAAGTAATAATTTATTGAAAATAGAAATGAAAAAAAACCCCTTTCTTTTACTGCATCTATAATTTGACTTAAATTTGTAGACTCAAGCAAAGAAGTCAGTGGGCAGTCTCCAATTTGTAATGTTTTAAATAATAATGAAAAACAGACAATTCACTAAGTCGCTGATGTTGTAGTGGTACACCCACTTGACTTTGGTGTGGGAAGCGTGGGTTCAGTTCCTGCTCAGTGATGGTGTTGATATGTGCCCCTCAATTGACTGGTGACCAGGGTGTAGTCCACCCTTTGCCCAAATTTAGCTGGGTAAGGCTTCAGCACTCCTGCGACACTTATGAGGATTAGTGGCTTGGAATGTGCATAGATGGACAATACAGTAAATGCTGTTAAATTATTGAACAAACAATTTCTCAAAGGACAGTTTTGTCATGACGATCATGTTGCTGCAGCAATACTACTGTTTTGGAGGTGTTGTATTTGAATGTAAACATTTGATGGACAAGGATAGAAGTGCACCGTGATATATTATTTGAAGCTGTCATTTTCACAAAACATGTGGGAAAACTGACAGAAATCACTAAAACCTATTGAGAAGGACTTTGCAAGAGGCAAGAAAAAGAGTTTTTTTGGTTCTCCTTTTATCTCTTTGCCCCACCTGACCTGTACCGTGAACCGTGTGTCTTCTCGCAATACTGTGAGCTTTCCCACGATATTGCAAAAATTACCGTGATCGAACTGTTATATAGATATAATTTCATCCCGAACTGGTGCATATAAAATGCTAAGTATAGTGAAATATTATTGCAAAACATCATACATGTTACGGGTTGTTGGAGGCCGGCTGGCGTTCACTTCATACCTGGAATTGTAGCTTTTGTTGTGAGAGCTGATGTGATGACAACACGACATTTTTGATTGGTCGTCAAAGCTGCAATGTTGCAAACTTATTCACCTGTTCTTCATCTGAATTTGTAGCATAACTAGATGCCTATGGTCGGCCACTTTTAAGAACTCAGTGCTGGTCCCTGCGCACTGCGTGAGGGTTCAGTTGCATTGGTTGGTGTAAAAAATGCAAATAGGTGTGAGAAAATCCTGAACTTGACTTTGATTTGAGACTGTGGTGTAGAATATTTTCTGGAACTCACAACCGTTGACTTTGGGTGAGCGTCACAAAATTAATTTAAATATGTTTTTGTTTGGCTTTTTTCACGACACCTAATCCAAATGAAGCACTGGATTCAAAGGGTTTTAAGAGAAGAGGACCAGAAGGAGCCATCATACAATTATACATTTGATTGATTTTTTTTCGAAACGTTGCAATTCTCACAAGTCGTTTGGGTTACAAAGGATTAACTCCTTATTTTTTTTTTTTTTTTTTACACTTAGTCCAAAAACCTCAATGGGTTTAAGAGAAGAATAACAAGGTGTTTCAGAATTTCTAATTCCATTCTACTTAAAAAAAGAAAATGGCCATCAGTCATAAAGATGGCCCAATATCAAGCGGCAATGGATTCACTCGTGTATATTTAGCTTTTTCTTTGGCTTTTTTCCTGGGTGATATTCCAAACAAAGCATCAGCTTCAAGGAGTGTGAGGAGAAAAAAAACGTGAAAAGAAATTGCAAATAAAGTTATGCAAAGTGAGAAGACTTACAGTACTTTCAGAATGACACGTTTATTTTTATTTTTTGTGCTTTACAGTAGTTAACCTCTTTTGACACAACGGGAATGTTAAAAAGTGACTTCAACATTTTCTGTTCAGTTAATAAATCAATTTTACAGACTGCTTTGATAAATATTTTATATTTGCAACAGTTTAACCCTAGATTAGAACGTTATTCTTTGTAGTTCCAACAAAACCTTTCCACTGTCGTATCTAATCTTAGCCTCATCACATGTCAGTGTTACGTATCTTTAGATCACTTAATTGATAAATCCCATGTGGGTGCGTCTCAGAGGCATTGCCTAACAACAAATCTGAACTTTTGTAGCGCCATTCATTGAAAAATTTAATCTGGCTCTCCCCTGAGCCGACTGAGCTCCTGCTATTCCACACATTTGTAATCAGAATGCAAGTTTAACCCTGAAGCTCTGGTTTCTCTCCAATGGACATGCTCGGTATTTACTGTAACAACCTTAAACTAAATTGACAGCTTTTGTTGCCATTTGCGTGGTCTTGTGATGCAGTTTGAGAGGTTAAGTAAACTACAGGTTGCGTCACTCTAGATATACTCCAACTGCCCAATTCTGACTTTATGCCTTTACAGCGGTGCCTTGAGATACGAGTGACACAAGTTTTTCCTGATGCAAGCCGTGACTCACCCAATTTCTTTAAAAATCCATTTGATTTTCGAGTGTAATACCAGGAATAGAATAAACAACAATTTTGCAAAAGTTCAGTGATTAATCATAAAAAAGGCTTCAAGCGGTTTATACCACTCCGAGTTGTTTACTGTCAAACTGAAGAATTAGTTGTGTATTTAAAACAATCACACAGCTTTGCCTTACCAAAGTCCACTCAACTTAATCCTAACAAACAATGCAAAACACCATTGACATGGTAACTGCATCAGGGACATTTTAACACAAATGATAGAAAGAAACATCCACAGATAATATACTGCATTGATGCTTAGAGGGATGTATTTTTTTTCATCATCTTCATTCTTTATCTGTATTGCAGCATTGTATTGATACAATAGTAGAAGTACTGTTCTTCTTTTGTGTCTGCACGACTGTATTATACTGCTTTCCTGTGGATAAACCAGAAGGAGCAGCACAATGAATTGAATTGCAGCATTAAATTATGATGCACATTAAATTCTTACACTTCTATTTCATTTTTGCTACTTTTTTTAAAAGTACAATATTAGAGTGTTATTTTTCCTCGTTAATAACACTCGAATTAAGATTATATTGTGCAAAGGAGTTTTTCCTGTCGTGTAGCATCTTGATATACTCCGAGCCTCAGCCAACACTGCACGGAACTTCGGTGAAGTCAACTGGGTGAGTGAAACAATAAAACACGTCTATGCCAACATTGATACAGTTAACAAGATAAATCGTTGATTCATTTTTTGCACTGATGGTTTTTAGCATCTTACTTTTTAAACCCCCCAAAAACCTAAACCTTAATTTAACAGTGGTGAAAACGTTACTGTAGCAACTTTACATAACAATGAATTGGGACCAAATTCACATAAACGTTGTCTTGCGGTGTCACAAATTACCGTGACCTTGTTCCATATCGGTAGGTAGCGAAAGGAATCGGCGTTTTATAGCATTTGGTTCCATCCATAAAAAAAAAAAACAATTAGCAGTGTTGTGTGAAGTAACATTTCACACTAAAATGCTGGGTTGAGGTGTGTACCCTTCAAAATGAAATACTAGAATTTTAAAACAAGAAGTCAAATTAAAACTTGGGCATACAAAACATTTCACATAATGAGACAGAATACGGCGGCCGTATTGTTAACATAACTATTTTAACTTTGTTTTCACTCAAGTCAACTCTGTCAACTGGGTGAGTGAAACTAAAATAGTTAAAACATTTAAAATAAATATTTTAACCACGCAATATTAATGCTAACTAAACATTGATTAATGAGTATTAAGTCTGTAGGTTAGTTCCACACACATTGCCCATTAGTTCAGAGTTTTGATATTGATACTGGTTCTAAAGAACCTCAAGTCAATGTTCAATTTAGTCTATGCTGCAGGCTGCTAAGAAAATAGATGTTTGTAATTTGGACACCTTTTATTTAAACCATGCAAACATTTTGACCCACTCCCCAAAAAGAATCAGGTTTGACTCACTTTGAACAGGAATTGAACTAAGGAACTGAAATCGCTCAAATTCAAATGATGCCAAACCCCAGTGAATTGGGTGATTGATTGTTGTTAATAGACATGAAAACTATCCACACTCCCTTCTTTGTCCTCCATTTTTTTTAACCAATGTACTCCATCCTTGACAATATTGCCATGTTTTGTGGTTCAATAAAAAATAATATAGCAGAGTGGAGCCTCAAAATTTGATAAGGGTAATAGTTTTTCCTGTTCTGATGCGCCGGTAGCTGTGCGGTACACAATTGGCAACTGTAATTTTGGTTCACTTCAGTTTCTGTCAACAGCTCATATGTGGCGGGTCTAACAACTAGAACAGCATTTGCAATCAACATTCATCCCCTATGACTTACAAGTGCCCCAATTTACAAGTTGCTTGTCACCCCCCCCCCCCCCTTGGTTTGTGAGACAAAATTTGAGCAACGACCAAGCTCAGGATACAGAGTGGCTTAAGTGCAATGAAAAAATTGGATTAATTAAAATACTGTAATGCACTTGCTCAGAGCTGCTTTCAACTACAACTCCAAACAAACGCTCACACTGAACTATAATCGAGCAATTTGACTCCAGTCCCTGATGTTGCGCAGCAATTTGACTCCAGTCCCTGATGTTGCACAAGAAGGCTACCGCTGCACATAGTTTTTCATTTGAATTATGTTTATGGTCTGTTTTTTTTGTACAATTGTTTAGTGTAATTATGATTTGACTAAGTGGAAGTAGAGTAGTGCCACCAGGATTTGAACTTGAAATGTAAAGTGATCACATTTTCAATAGTTGCTACAATTTGCTGTCTGAAATTCAACTGGTTACAATTCCCTGTCTAAAAGTCACCATCTGTGCCACCAGGCAGAACACCCAGCCAATCGCAGTTGCGCTTTCTTAGTCACGTGACGTCACATACTGAGAAAGCGTAACTGGATTGGCTGGGTGTTCAGTTCAGACCTGAAGTAACCCTGCCTGGTCGCACAGACGGGGAATTTTAGACAGCGAATTGTAACCAGTTGAATTGTTAACACTGAAAAGTTACACTGAAACAGAACTATTGAAAATGTGATCACTTTATATTTCAAATTCAAATCCTGTTTTCTGTGGCATTTCAAATTCAAATCCTATTTCACTTTACATTTCAAGTTCAAATCCTGCTGGCACTAATCTACTTCCATATGGATACTAATATAGTGTAGGTTGGTGATAGACTGGCAAGTTCGGTTTACTCGCTACAGTAGAAAGGAACTTTAATATTGCCCTAACAGGACTTTATAAAAACTGAAATGGCCTCTGTTAGGAAAGATGTTCCCTGCCCCTTCATATAGGCGCACATGTACTGTAATTAAAAGTAGCCTACCGTATTGGTGAGGCTTTGTTCTTGCTACACACTCCATCTCCATTTTCTTCCTTCTTTCTTCTCTTCTTCAGGCGGGATAAGGACTGGCGTGCGTCTTTGTGTGAGAGAATTGTGTAGTAGTGGGACCCCTGGGTCTGGAGTGGCCATTGTGTGTGTGTGTGTGTGTGTGTGTGTGTGTGTTGTGTGTGTGTGTGTGTGTGTGTGTGTGTGTGTGTGTGTGTGTGTGGGTGGTGGTGGTGGTGGGGGCAATGGGGGAGTGAGGGGGCAGGCCCACTAGGGTGATTGTGTGTGGACTCGTGGAGGCCAGGGACCTGTCATTGTCCTCATAATGGTGCAAGTGGCGCTTATGTGCCGCCTGCATGGTAAAGAGTGGCCATCCCCAACTAATTCCCATCATTCGCTAGTTAACCATCACCTTCCTATGTTTGTCACAACACATAACACAAGCCCCACTCAAGGTGTAGCACTAAGGGAAGGTGTGTTGACCGCTGTGATGATGTATACAATCTGTCTCACATTGCTGACCCCAGCAAAAAAAAGAAAAAAAAAGTGAAAAAAGTACACTACACTAATGCCCATTATCCTGATACAGTTTTATAGCCTAATTTACGGGACGGGAGGCCATGCTGTGATCGGGCTCGGCCAACACGGCTGAAATAGATGGTCCCTTTTAAGAAAACTGCTTATCTTCTGTTTGATCAGCAGTCATGAACACGCAAAAAACCCAGAGGGGTGACATCTTGTA
The DNA here is from genome assembly GCF_019802595.1 of Syngnathoides biaculeatus. Lineage (NCBI taxonomy): Eukaryota > Metazoa > Chordata > Actinopteri > Syngnathiformes > Syngnathidae > Syngnathoides > Syngnathoides biaculeatus. The sequence continues at coordinate 31,034,343 of NC_084644.1, forward strand.
TTTCTATCTCGTTCTATAATAAACAAAAGCATTTGTTTTATGGATCTGTAATACAAACACCTTCGAGCACTAGCTGTCATAATGTTTTTTTCTTTAAGGTTTTATTATGGTAGTCAATGACATCAAGCCTATGTATACTAGTGTTTTTCAAAACTAATATGTAATCTTCACTGCTCTTGGGTGAAAGAAAGAAGGAAGGAAAGAAGGACTGAAACATAATTCATTACTGCAACCATTGCCTTCATAAAACCTAGTAGTAAAAACATTTAAACCAGAGGTCACCAACATGGTGCTTGCGGGCACATGGTTGCCCGCGAGGACCACTTCAGGTGCCCGTGAGGCATGTTCTAAAAATAGCACAGGTCGCAAATTGTTATTATTATTACTATTATTTGTGCTTTATATTTTGAATCTGACTTCCTTCCATTCATAATTTTAAAAAATAATGTTGTATAATATCCATCCATTTTCAGAACCAATTATCCCCACGAGGGTCATGGGAGTTTTGGAGCCTATCCCAGCTATCATCGGACAGGACACATTGTACACCCTGAACTGGTTGCCAGCCAATCACAGGGCACATGGAGACACACAGCAGTCACACTCACAATCACAACTAGAGCAATTTAGAATATCCATTTAATCCGTATTTTTAGGAATGTGTGGGGAAACCGAAGAGGCTGAGAAAACCCACCCAGGCACGGGGGGTACATGCAAACTCCACACAGGAAGAGGCTGAGATTTGTACCCCGGTCCTCAGAACTGTGAGGCCACTGATCTAACCAGATGCTCTACAGTGCCGCTCGTTGTATAATATAAACTACTTGTTTGTAGTGTATAAGGTATTATGTTATTTTGGAAGTTTGCCGTAAACAGGTCATGTAGCCTTTTCTTCGATCGGTGCTCACAAAGTAACCCTCAGCCTCAAAAAGATTGGTGACCCCTAATTTAAACCAATTGTAATACAAGTCTCAAAAGAATACTCAAAATTAATCAACCTTTTATTTTTAAAGTGCTTTTCTAGGTAATAAATTATATGTATATGGGTGGGCTCCGGTGACCCACCTCTGTTATAGCTACATCGAAAGCCACCACATTTGTTGGCCCTTATCTCGCGTCGGTGCTTAGGCCCACCACACTGAGAGACACAGCCAAATGTGACTGCACTGTCACACAGTGTGCGGAGTTCTGAAACTCGTTCTTTCAATGAGTGGCTGACTGTCAGCCACTAGTTTTGCTGCAATTTGACATTTAGAGCTAGGTGACATAATGATGCAGATGTAACAGCCAGTAAAAAAATGCCGTGTCATGTCAGATGAGCTTTCAAAGAAAAAAAAAAATTGGGATATGTGGGATGCATGGGATAAGTGACAGAGATTGCTCCTACAAAGCTGTACTGCTGTATTTTACAACAGCCTGCACTGGATAATTAGAGGCAGCCACTCTCTTTACTTTTTTTCCATTCACTTGATGGACCAGACCACACGCCGGGGATACGTACTGCACATACTGGTACGTTGCGAAATAAGATATTCATACAGAAGGACTTTGTAAATGTTTTTCATACCTTGTTTCCAAATAGTGACTGTTACATGGCAGTTAAACGGCTGAAACATAACAGAAAAGTCACTGTTTTCACTAAAGGCGTCGTCTTCAGTATCGAAGTTGAAAAGCATCAGAAAGTCTCCGTCACATATCATTTCAGTCTCTCAGTCGCTCTCAATGCAATTTTCATCTCGAGTTTAATTAAATTAAAAAATAATTGTATTCATGCATGTCATACTTGCTATGAGTGCACCAAAAAATAGCTTCGTCTTTGTTTACGCACGCTCGAAGTAGCTTTGTTTTTGTGTCTGGGCAATTGAGTTAGATTCTTCTTCTTCGTGCGCTTGAGATAAATTCTTCTTCCACGTGCCGTTGGAGTATATTCTTCTACGCATGCTAAAGGTAAAGTCTTCTTCAACTATACATTGGAGGCAGCTGCACATGCCCAATCTCGAGCGCATTATAGGGAACCGCCATGTTTTAACAATCACATTCAAACAAATTTTTGTGTTTTCATCTGATAGCTGCTTGTGACAAAAATCTCAATATTCCAGGCGCATCGTTAAATTCGCATCAGGGTTCACATAGCTGGAAAAAAAATAGTTACTTGTCATCCAGAAACTAGTAATAAAGTACACAGTACAATACATTTATTGCTTTACAGTAATGTATGTTAATAGTTACATATAATTTTATATCGGTGGAATGGTGGACAACTTGTTAGAGCATCTGGACTGGGGTTCAAATCATTGCCCTGGAATGGGCATGTTCTCTCCGTAACTACGTGGGTTTTCTCCGGTTTCCTCCCACATCCCAAAAACAGCCATTAATTGGAGACTCTAAATTACCCTTAGCCATGCTTGGGAGTGGGACTGGTTGTTGTCTCCTGGTTGTTGTCTCTATGTGCTCTGGGCTATGTGATTTGCTGGCAACCAGTTCAGGGTGTACCACGCCTCCTGCCCAAACATAGCTGGTATAAGCTCCAGTACTCCATGACCCTGGTAAGGATAAGCGGCTCAGATAATGGATGGATGGGTGATTGCAAATGTACCTGTGGCTGAAAAGGTGAAGCGCAGACATTTCGTATCACTGAAAAACACAAGCGCAGTCAATGGATAGAACCAACAACCTCTGATGTGGAGCCTCAAGACTTTATTTCCAGATAAGAACAGCGGGGCTCGCAGTTTTTCTGTTTTAGCGATATGTGCCAGGTTCAATTGCCTTGTGTGCGGATGTGAGGCCCCGACTGTATGGCCCAGTTAAGCCGCATTTGTCTGGGTTGTTTGGTGTGCAGCGGGCCTTAAACACAGGACAGTGAGCTTGGAAAAAGATATCCAATGTAAATCTTTCACAAATGTGTGTATTTATCAACCTAAAATACAATAAGTGTGTAAACCAATAATAAAAACAACGTTTGTAATAAAGTCAGTTTGTTCTAGTAAGTTGACGAATGACTTCTGGGTAGTTGTGAAAATGTCTGTATTTAGCCAGGAATGTGACCAAACAGAACAATGTGCTCGGCCAGTCGATACTAATGGACCTCTTTGCCATTAGTTGCCCTTGACCATGAGGACCATTGGGTGTGTGTGTGAAGGGGGTTTAAGGGCTGGAGCCAATGACCAACAACGTGGTGTTACCCTTGACAGAAACCACAATAATCTCCCATCTGGCTAATGAAGTCCTATGGATTATTTTCTCATGTTGTACCAAATGGCCCAAAAATCGGCATTTGTATGTTTGCTATGTAGCAGAACGAAATGTGTCTTCAAGCAATGTCATGTGAACACACCATTGACTACAAACATAGCATTACCCCATATTGACTGAATTAGTTATTGGCTTCTAATCGGCTGCCTGTGTATGAGTGTGCGGAATGGAGCTGTTGACTGATATCTTTGACTTTTGCCGAACACTTACATGTGAGCAATGGCACACACACATACACAAGAGCTGCCTTTTTTATTGGAATTCTTGGACCTCCCACATTCCTGCTTAGAAGGTTAATAGTTGCCGGCTGTGTTGGATTACGCATGAGGGGAAACAACAGTCGGTATCTCCGCGAGCCGTTCCAGAACCCACTCACAGTTGACTCGCAGGAGGCATGCTTTTGCACACAGATGTAGTCCTGCACCCTCCAGGAAACAATTGGAATACACTCCATCACATTCTCTTAAATTGTGTCTGTACCCCAAATCTATGTTGTGCCCCGTATTAATTTATTGCAAAGTTAGCCAAAGATAAATCAACACGTCCAGTTTATCCTCTGGGAAAATAAAATGTGTTACAACTGTCAAGAAGCACGTAAAAAGTTTTTAAGATGTCTAGAAATGTTAGTCTTTTGCCCAGCATATGCAAGTCTTACCAAAATTTTCACAACACTATTAAAAATCTTTCAACAGTGATAACGATAATTAAAAGTGTTGGCAATGAATTTCATCATTGATTCCATGGGTTAGGCTATTTTCACGTCAGTCATTCGCTGTTCCATACGATGTTAGTCACCGTTACTGTGTCCTGCACAGAGTGGTAGACCCAGAGCCAACTTATGGGGGTGACATATTTGCATCTCTGAAGCAATAAATATGTTGAATTTGGATGATGCTAGCACTCCTGTCTATCCTGATTATCCAATCACAATCAAGTCCTGGGGTGGTACGGTGGTGTAGCTGATACGCTGGGGTCCAAATCCTCCCCTCACCTGTGTGGAATTTGCATATTCTCCCCATGCCTGCGTGGGTCTCCTTCCACATCCAAAAACATGCATTAATTGGAGACTCTAAATTGCCCTTAGGTGTGATTCTGAGTGAAAATTGCTGCTTGTTTATATGTGCCCTGCAATTGACTGGCAACCGGTTCAGGGTGTACCCTGCCTTCTGCCCGATGACTGCCTTATTAATGAGCTTGCATGAAGTGGAGATGAAATTTTTTCAGGTGATTAGTTTTGTTGTAGACTCAGATTTGGTTCCTCCACACAATTGTGCCTGCGTGTCCAAACATGCAAATGACAAAAATTGAGGCATACCGCAATTTCCCTGCACAGTATTAAGGATCATCTTGCATTTTGTGCAGACGGCATCTATTCTGGTGATTAGCCTTCCGGTCGACCCTTTGATAGACATTGTTGTGTGCATCCACTCCCACTGATGATAAGAAGTTTGAGTCTTACCACAGGTTCCCAGCCTAGTAGTAAAGATGAGTTTACGTCATGCGGAGATGGCATATGCTCTGGCACTTACTGTTCCAGTAAACTCCCATGTGGTTGCTTCACAATATTGTGTCCAGTTGTCGATGACTACAATGGTGTCTTACCACAAATTTGCTGTATTGTATTCAATAGTGTTAGTGTTCCGGTAGGTGTGGCTGCTCCAAGATGTTGTGTGCGTCCAGTCTTTCTGATCATGAGAAGTGAGTCTCCCAGTGAGTTCCCGGGACACGACTGAAGATTATCTTGAAATTTTGTGGTTTTATTTTTTGGTGGAGCATCCAGTAAGGCTGACTTGCAGCTGCCTGCATGTGTGTGTGTGTGTGTGTAGGTGTGTGTGTGCACACGTAACATAACACGGGGGGTTCACACGGCAGCATTGTTGCGGAGGTGACTTGGTGAGAGGCGCACGACAGCGGCGTGTTTTTGTAAAAGTATATGGAGTGTGTACACAAAGGAGGCGATGCTTTTCTGGCTGGGCAGCTGTGACTTGCATGAGGGAGTGCGTGTGAAAGGTATTACTTATTAGCAAAGTGTGTGTGTGCGTGGTGTTTGTCACAGGTGAGGACGAAGCCACTGAAACTGATCTGAGCTTGATGTCTCCTGCACACACACATCTTAGGTAACTGTATTCCTGTGATCCTCACAGATGAGAACTTTTATTGTGTATGGAATCAACACAGTCGCCTGGCCTGGAGACTTGTTGCTTCTTCACAATCAACTCTGTCTAGGTGGCAGCATCACTTAGCGTTTGTGACACTGTCCTTAATGACATCACACCCCCCGGGTTCTCATAATCCCCCCAGCTCCCTCCCACCAACAGTAGCTAGGGCTGTGGTGGCGTTGTAATGTATACTCCTAATCTTCTTGGATTAGGCCCAATAATGCCCGTCATGCTGATGATATCGTTATATGGTAAGGGCTCAGCGAGCAATGATGCTGATGACATGCATTTGGGTCGGGTCTGTTATGCTTGAGAGCACAGGACTTGACGAAAGAGACCTTTAGTGAAATAAAATTTAGATGGCTCAAAGTTTGTACGGTTTGAAAACAGAACAGAAATCAGACCAAAGATTTGAATTTATTGTATGGGTTGAATTTTCTTTGGATTTGTCGTTTTTCCGATTTTATTATAGTACTGGTGACAAAGTGTGGTGCTCAGGCAGCTAAGTCGAAAGACGAAGCTTTCAATTTACCAGTTGATGTACATTCCTACCTTCAATTATGGTCACGAGCTGTGGGCCGTGACCGAAAGAACAAGATCCCAAATACAAGTGGCCAAAATTATTTTTCTCCGCAGGGTGTCCAGGCTCTCCCTTAGATGAGAAGCCCGGTCATCTGTGAAGGGCTCAGTATCGAGCTGCTGCTCCTCTACATCGAGAGGAGCCAGATTAGGTGGCTGGGGCATTTTATTCAGTTGCCTCCCAGAATCTTTCCCGGTGAGATGTTTCGCCTATGTCCCACTGTAAAGAGACACCGGGGACGACCCAGGATGCGCTGGAGAGACTACATCTTTCTACTGGCCATGTGACACCTTGGTAACCTCCCGGAAGAGCTGGATGAAATGGCTGGGGAAAGGGAAGTTGGGGCGTCCCTGCTAAAGCTACTGTCTCTGACCCGACTTGGAAAAGCGGTCTAAGATGGATGGATGGAACTTGACTGCCCGTTTGCAGTTTTCATCAAAAGATGAAAAAACTTTGTACTTCCTACTATATAAAAATAAATTAGCATTTTGAGTTCAGTTGTACTGTGCACTGGTGACACGGACCAAATGTCTTTCCTGGAGAGGCAAATTATGACATCAAAACCGATCAGCAAAAAATGCCAATTATCAGCGGATCCAATCAGGCCGATCAAAGTCTAAAAAAGTCAAAGTCTACTTGAAATGCCTTATGTGGTCTGGTGCTGTAAATCAAGGATTCCTGACACTTGCCCCTGCGCTGGCATCACTGTGGCTCTCTCAGTTTTCCTTTATATTCGAGTGCAACCCATGCACACTGTTTTGAAAATGTATAGCACTTTTCCACCAAGTCAGGGGTGTCTCTACGGCTGGTGTTGGGTAGGACACCAAGGTGGAATTACCTCTGCATTTTTTGGCCATTTGCGGTAGCCATTTTTTCCTGACCTTTCCGGAATAAGAACAAAACAACAACAATTGTGACTGTGAAACAGTGTCTGCTGGAACAAATGGGCCTAGATAACCTGACAATGCGTTTAATTATGCTTCAAAATTAATCAACTTTTTTTTATACTGTGGTTAACGTCTGCCCACTACTTGGTTGGCCAGTGACATTCTTACTAAAATCACTGCCTGTATAATTAATGATTCTGATGTCTTACTGAATTTGCTTTGAAAGCAAAGGTGGACAGGCAAAAGGCACGGTAATTTTTTTGTACTGGCCAGTGATAATGTACACCAGAATGCTCGTCAATTGTATGTAGTGTAATGCATGCACTGTAGTTAGAGCTTCACTGGATATACGGTGTGTATGTGTATGTGTGTGTGTGTGTGTGTGCTTGTGCTTGCATGTGACGATCAGACTGACCCACTGTCCACGAGCCTTTAAATGCATGAAGGCGTTGAGTGGCGGTCCTAACCCATCTCTAACCCCTCCAATCCACTCCCTCCAGAGATGCAGCAGTGTTGGAATAGTTCCCTTGGCTATTTTTATCTGGGAATCTGCCGCTGAGCTGGCCAAGTGAAGAAAGGGGGAAGGGATGTGCGTGTGCGTGTGCGTGTGTGTGTGTGTGTGTGTGTGTGTGTGTGTTTGTAGGACAAATATCTAATCTAATATTGGCTAATGGGAAGTCACTAAATGAACCATCACGCCGCTCACATAGTGGCAACATTTTGTGCGTATATGTGCGGTTGGCTGTCGGGGTAATGAAATGCTGTCTGGCGCCAAGTTAAACTTTCTTTTGTCACCCCCTCTCTCCATTTCTTCCCCCCTACCCCTCACTTTTCCTTTTCCCCATCCCCCAACCCCATGTGAGGAATGCAAGCTTACGTTTGCACTGTACTGAGCCTTTCCTCTTAACCTTTGTGTTCAGACTTGTCCCCCAGTTTGAACTCTGAGCCAACACTTCACAGGTCAACATGCTGTGCGTTCTAAAAGGCGCAGTTTTTGGCACCAGGCCTTGTCAAAGGTAAACCATAACTTATTGAAGAAAAGAGAGTTTCGGAAATCAAAGCCAGCTTTTTTTTTTTGTTTTCTGTAAGATCAACATCTGGTCTTTTTTTAACGTTGAGGTGTGTGAAGCTGTATGTTAAAATATTCTGCCTGTCCGGTCTGGTATTAAAACTGTATTCATAGTAGACTTGACACTGATCTCATCAGCCTGATCGGTATCGGCGGCTAATTAGCATTTTATGCTGATCGACCTTAATGTCATAATTCACCTATCTGATCAATGATTTCATTATTTGAATCCAAAAGCGAGTTTATTTTTACCCTTATTTTTTAGCATTGTCACATCTCTGGAATGCTGTAAATATCTCACCAGCTATAAAAAAAAAGATGATCAGGCTGCAGGGCAAATTTGGTCTTTCACGAAATCTTGCAGACTGTCAGATGACTGCACTAAAATCTTGTATTACAATACCATCACATCCTGTTTTTTTGTGATAACCGGGGTTCATCTTGTCAACTCAAATGTGACTGGATACACTCGTTACCATGTTGACGACATCAATAATGAATCGCGGTGTGTATTTATGAGAACAAAATGTGGAAAAACATCTGTTGGTGGTAACCGGTGCAGGGGACAGTACGTTCGTTTAAGAAATGCTTCAGGTATGTTCATATAATTATATGATACGGCTTGAAGCAAGCAACAAAATGTAGAGCGTTGCAAGCTCGCACCAAAGATTGTTCGTAAACAGGCAGGCGTTCTGTCAAAATGTGCTCTAAAGTTTTTGTGTGTGCTAAGTAATTTATCCATTCATTTTCTGAGTCGCTTCTCCTCACAATGTTGCAAGAGTGCTGGAGCCCAGCCCAGCTTTCATCGGGCAAGAGACGTGGTATACCCTGAACTATTTACCAGCCAATCGCAGGGCACACAGAGACAAACAGCCGCACTCACAATCACACGTAGGGGCAATTTAGAGTGTACAATTAATGTTGCATGTTTTTGGGATCTGGGAGAAAACCGGAGTGCCTGGAGAAAACCCACGCAGGCACGGGGAGACCATGTAAACTCCACAGGAGCGCTGGGATTGAACCCAGGTCCTCAGAACTGTGAGGCCAATACTTTCCAGCTTTTCCACCGTGCCGCCCAATTTAACAGACGTGATTGTTCCGCTTATAGACGGAATTCCATTGCATAGATTAAAAAAAAAACCCAATTTTTTCTCCAATATTCCGACCGTAACCCGTGCCAGAATCCACACTTGTTCATTTTCCGATCCGACTTTTGGAAGCAAGGCGGAAAATGTGATGTGCGTGTGTTGATTGGTTGAATGTGGAACAGGCAAGTAATGGGCCCATTTGCAAATGAACACAATGGTGGTGCTCGAGAGGAAAGATGCTTTGCAAGTGAAAGAAATTGATATAAATGCCAAAAATAAGTTTTGATGGGATTGGCTCTAAGGAGAAATCCTCAATACCGTTGGAAAGAAGGAAGTTACCACTCTGTTAAGCGACTTCATTCGCAAAATCGATCGACCTGGTTAAGCATTGTGCACGTGGTGTCAGGATATTATTGACTATAGATCAAGAGGGTTCAAGGCATTTGAAGTTCACGGGAAATGACAAAAACTCTTAAATCAAGCAACGAAAACAAACTTTTCCATAGCTGGTACATTTGGATGTCAACCCAAGGCCAACAAACCTTACGGACTTCATCCTTTGTTTACTTCCACTACTCGCGGTATTGAGAGGCAAGATCCACCAAAACAACCAACCCCAGTTGCAGACAAGGGTTATCAATAATCAGGCAACAGTTCAGAAGCAATTACTTGTAAAAATGTCTGTATTATTTACTGATAATGAAACATGACGTTAATAATCAAATTCATGCGTTTCAATCATTTACAAAAACAAGAATTTAAAACATTTTTGAATGGATACAATACATGTTATGAAACTACGCTTGCATGCCATGATATAAACCTGAATTCAATGTAGTTTCAGTTCTAGTAGTTTACATACTTGAATTTGTGTTTGAATTTGTAATTTTTTGGGGGTAAAGGTATGCACCTAAATAATGAACGAACATTTTGAAAACAGAATAGCATTTATTTATCGATGTACTAGCTATATTTCATTCATAAAACGATTTATAAAACTTACACGTTAAAATTGGTGATCATGCTTGCAGCCTCCAGAGCCCTGGCTATTTTTCAGTCTTTTTCTCATTCAGTCCAATCACATGCCTGATTTAATTATAATAAATGAATTTAATTACAGTAAGTTAGCACCCATTATTTCTGTCACGTAATATTGGTTGGATCTGACTGATGAGAATACAGGATCTGACTACATCCGTTATTTCCAACCTTTATGGAGCCAAGGCACATATTTTACAAATGATAAATGTCACAGTACAAAAGTTGAAAATATCAAAAGAATAGATACATAAATTACCTTATGTACTTCCTGCCAGTTAATATAAGCATGCATTTGTTCTGCCTGTCATTACGCCTCACTTGCATAAATAGATGAACAAAGATACTGTACATTATTTGCTGTAAATTATTTTTTGAGCAATTAAGCACACAGGTTTATACATAAATGAACAGGTAATTTAAATCGCTCATTGCTCCATCTTGTAATTGGATCAGTTATCATTATGTTAAACTCGCTAATTGTTCATTGGTGAAACGCTCCAAAAATCCTGATCCCTTAAAGTCTAATTCATAGCTACATTTTCACCAAGATAGTGGGGCCGTATGGATAATTTTGATATGGTATGATTGGGTAAACCCTGATCTGGCTTGATGAACCTGATCAAATGAAACCAATAAATTTGTTGTCTTCCATTTTGAGTTGAAGAGCCTCAGAATGTCTCTGTCACGCACCATTCCAGTCTCTCTGTCGCTCCCAATGTCATTTTCATCTTCAGTTACCGCTGAAGTTGTGCTGTTCTCTTCATGTAAACAGTCCAGCCTTTTAATCCATCAGCCATATTATATTATTTTATGCTGCTCCACAGGTTCTCAGAAAAGGATGTATGCGGCCAATTTTTGTGAAAGATTTAAAAATAATTAAATTGCAAATATTTTTTTTGGGCGGCACGGTGGAGCAACTGTAGCGCAACTGTAGAGCATTGGCCTCATAGTTCTGAGGACCGGGATTCAAATCCCGGTCTCCCCCCGTGTGGAGTTTGCATGTTCTCCCATGCCCGCGTGGGTTTTCGACGGACACTCTGGTTTCCTCCCACATCCCAAAAACAAGCATTAATTGGAGACTCTAAATTGCCCCCAAGTGTAATTGTGAGTGCGACTGTTGTGATTGGCTGGCAACCATTTCAGGGAGTGCCCTGCCTCCTGCCTGATTACAGCTGGGATTGGCTCCAGCACCCACCAAAACCCAAGCGGCTCTTAAAATGGATGGATGGGTGGATATATATTTTCCATTGGTGAGTGTCGTGCTGCGTGCTGCTTTGAGGGCACCAAAAAATAGTGCCATCGTCTTTTTCACACTAGAGGTAGCTTTGTCTTCTATGGGCAATCGAGGTATGAGTCTTCTTCTACACGCAATTGAGATAGTCTTCTTCACATTTGAGGTATTTGTGCATGCCTAAACCCGAGTGCATTGTCGGGAACGACCACGTTTTAACCATGCTGTTCGAACAAGTTTTTGTTGTACTTTTAAACATACAGCCGCTAGCAACCAAAAAACAAACAATATTTTGGCTGCATCGTTAAATAAGCCGCCGGGATCACAGCACCTGAAAAGAGTTGCAAGCTGTTGTCCGGATAATATGGTAAGGTAGGCATTGAACTCACCCAATTGACTTAATAATCATTAATTAATGTTTCAGCTAAAAGTTCAATATAGCATAGTTAAAATAGTAATTTGGTACTGTTTTATCACGTCAAATTGTTTAAGATGTGCAAATTTTAACTTGACTGACTGCTTTAAATTTGTAGCTAGCCTTTGATCTTGAAAGGCATCTACCAGATCCAAAGATTTTGGCACGAAAATTAATTTCACAACACCAGTGAATTTTGAAAACAAAAGTAAACCTAGTCGGTAAGAAAAAAGTAATGAATAGAGCTAAATACTATAAAATGTTAATTCCTTATTCCTTTACCTACTCACCGATGAGGCATAAGGTTAGTGTTTGTGATACTGTGAGACATTTGTGTGAATTCTTTCTCAATTCATTATGATGTAATGTAGTTAGTTTGACCCTTTGTGAAGTTTCAGCTCACTGTTAAGTTTTTTTTTTCTGGCATCAGTTCTTAAGTTGATTTGAAGACTAAAATCAACACTAAAAACCGTCAGTGCAAAAGTGCAATCAACCATTTAGCTTGTTAGCTGTGTTGGCATAGACGAATTTTATTGTTTCACTCATCCAGTTTGACTTCACTGAAGTTCCATGTGGTCTAGACAGAGGCTTGGAGAGGGAAGAAGCAAGTCAGAATTCTCCATATTGTGAAAACCTCCTTTCGGCAATATAATCTTATTCCAAGTGTTGCACTGCGGTGACTGGACATTAATTTTAACAAAGTTAAGGCAGACTCTTGTTTGCTGCAGCCATTGCACATCTTTGTGTAGGTTGTTTGTTGTTTTTGCTGCTTATTCGTTTTTCACCAATTCTCTTCATAGGGGTTGGCGGACTGTCAGCATTGAAACTGGGAGCCAAAATCTGTAAACTTTAACGATTCTGAGAGAATCATAATGTTTGTCGTGGTTCCTGTCGGTTCTGGATTCTTGATGCCCAACCCTAACCATTAAACAAGAAATAGCTTACTGTACCACATACAAAACGGGTCATGTGCATCTCTATGAAATTTGCAGAAGTGGGCACCTACTTAATTTGTTGTCATGTGTGTAAAGAATACGTGATGGGGGTTAATGGGTTTTGGGGTTGAAGTCCAAGTGTTGGTGTTCCTGATGTTGCCAGACATCTCCGACTGAATGTAAAGCTGTAACGGCTGTGTGAACTTGCACCACTTTAGTCAATTCCCTTGGGTTGCCTGCAGTCAGTCTTGCTCTACCCCTATGCTGGATAGTACGCTGAAAACTTTAGACACTAGAGAGAGACTCGTTTTACCCACAATACTGAACTGTATTATTGGGGTCCATTTTCCCCCCCATTACTTGAATGTCAAAACAAAACATCTGTCTCTGATCCTTCTTGTTGATGATGTATAATGCTAAATAATCCCATGTAACAGCTACCATCAGACTATCTGTTGCAGATGGAGCCATTTGACCACTTCAGATGTTTTAGAAGTAACTGTTGTTTGCGCACATGCACACCCACACTCTCATCTCTGTGGGGGAGTGAAACCTTTTTAAGTATCGATTGACCTTCCCGTCCCACCATCCTCTGCTGGCTTTCGCTATCACTCCTGTGTCACCAATCCTTGTTAGAATATCCCAGTGGCGGCTCCTCTTCCATTAACCTTCTCCTATTTCCAACGCTCCCCCTCATTCCGTCTTCATCTTGTTGTCCTTTTTTTCTAGTCTTGTCCACCACTGATTTACCAGTCACTTGATTTGCAGATACATATAATGTTGATATCTGTTACATGGCTGCAAAGGCCAGTAGGCCTCTATCACATAGAGATCCACCTAAATTGATAGCTGTAACAAGGGCTACACTAATATCACTTTTTATTACACCTGGTGCGAGTTCAAGTACTTACATTAGATTATTCGCTGATACAAGACACGAATACTTTTTAGTGCTACTATGTCTTGGAATTGTGATTATTTTTTTTTTATGAAAAACACATGAACATGTTATACATTAACTCAAATTTTAACTTTTTGAGTAACAACTTGTCTTTACTTACATTTTAACAACCAAATGCACCTTTTTTTTTTTTTTTACAGTCTGGTCACACACTTCACTCATTGTCCACTCTTATCCGGTAATAAGGAAAACATGGTTGAAATACCTCACACATTTGTGTGTGAGGCTCGGTAGTTTCTTGGTTTGTGAAGAATCTTTTCCGAGTGATGGTCCATCAAGTGTCTCCTCGTATTACTTGTGTTCCCCGACTTGTAGGAGACCAGAATCTGCAAACTGTTTTTTGCATGTCCATCATGTTTTCTCATTGATGGTTTCTTTACTGCAATACCAAATTTCATCCACAGTTTTGGTTTGAACTTCGCGGCACATTCCCCTATTTTTAAGTTTTGCTGTCTGGTGTTTGCCTTCCTGTGTGCCTGGACTGCACATTGGCATCTCCCATGATCACCTGTGCACTTTGCAGGAGATCGCAGGAGATGAAGTTTGCTTCTCCCATGATCCACTGTGACCTCAAAGACAGGAAATCATGATCAAACGTCTTGATCACTTAAAGTGCAAAACACATACACATACACATACACGTACCTACATCCAGATAAAGTCTGTGCTTGAATCCAATGTGTTATTTCCTAGTGTTGATACCATTGATTGATAAGGTTTTAAAACAATTTTAAATCGATTTATGCCATCCAGGAGGCCAAGTTGCCAAGCATAGATAATTGCATTTGAATCATCAGCGATATAATGTGATATATCGATGGAGCGAATGAATTGTAACATCTGAATGGAATGCCCTTAACACACTGGCAGGTAACGATACTGTACATCCAAAATTTATCTAGACTTGTGCTTTTAATGTAGAACTCAGCAAAGGGGGACATTATCGGTTTTATATTATCGGGACACAGCATCCCGCACCCAGATAGTTTGATATTACTCCCTGTATTTAGTGTGATAGACCTTTAACTATTTACGGATTTTTATTGCTCAGATTTTTTTTTTAGAATCCTGCAAGTTCCAGCAACACAGCAGCTCACAATCAGATATTTGGATGACATAAGTGCCATTGTATGGTATAACGTCTGAATTCTTTGTCAGATACTAAGAAAGTGTGTTACCTCACACTTGTATCGCACAATTCCCTTTCACACAGGTGCTGTCCCACCTCTGTTATGATTCTGGTCACTAGACGGAAAATTACCATGTTGACTTTGTCCCCCCAATTACATGTCTGTGGTATTTATATGTAGGGAAAAAGGTGAAATAAAGTTGGCCTTTAGATGCAGTGTGACAGGGGATAATGTTTGGATCCTCCCAAACTTCAAAAGTAAAGCCTGATTGAGTCCACTCAGACTGGACCTCCAGCT
This sequence comes from Syngnathoides biaculeatus, assembly GCF_019802595.1. Lineage (NCBI taxonomy): Eukaryota > Metazoa > Chordata > Actinopteri > Syngnathiformes > Syngnathidae > Syngnathoides > Syngnathoides biaculeatus. Next base: position 31,049,388 of record NC_084644.1, read on the forward strand.
GGTATTTGACCCACATCACACCTCAAGTCTTTTGACCCGTCAGCCACCATCTTCTCAAAAATGCTGTTTTTGTTTTTGTTCTTCTGCTTTCTAGGTTTGTGTTAGAATATGAGTTTGCTGGCCAACAACAAAATGAATAATGTATCCTATCATTGGAAAGGTATTTATAGGGAGGCGGAGGGATTTAAAGTTTAATGACCATCAGTGTCGAGCATCCTGAAGCCAAGCCTTGCTGCATATGCACAGGAACATGCACAAATGGATACACACCTGGAAACTGGCTCGTCTTGTAAAACCTTTCTGGGAGTTGGTACATAAGAGCCCCACTTTGTCTATTCCATCGTGGAGTGCTGCTGTGGAACGGAATCAATGTACATACATCTATGCGTGTGTTGATAGTTGTGAAACAAGTGAGTTGCTTAAAGAAACCACACATGTGGGGATGTTCTTTTCAGTACATGATTTTTTTTTTTTTTTATACCAACAGCTTCCTTCCTCAATTCACATTGAAGTTTTACCATTACAAAATAATAGATTGTATCAATGCACTTAGGCGGGACCGGGTACCATTATACTATGTATAATTTTCTATACTGCTGTAAATTAGTAAAAGAATAGACGTTTTACTTGTCACCAAAAGGGATTATGGTTTATCCTGCTTAAGTGATTGTTTTTATACAAAAGTGGTGTAAATGTATCATTTTAAACATCATAATGATTTTTAAAATGTGCTATCTAGGCAGCTGCAGCTTGTACTGTAGCAGAGCAAGTTATCTTTGATCCTAGCATTCTTGTGGTAGTTCCGAATCAATTTCCTCGTGTGTGTGTGTGTGTGTGTGTGGGGGGGGGGGGGGGGTCATATTGCGTTAAAAGCAGCCTGCTTCTAACGCAATATGATTGGCTGCCTGCTGCAAGATAATTGACTTTCATCCAGATAGGACACACTATCACCTGTGGCATATTTGTCTTCATATGACCCACATATGTGCATCACACATGGGTTGTATGGCGTTGCGTCTGGCTAGTGATCATCTACATTATATTGACGCATTTTAAATATGTGTGAGCCGTCAACTTATCTGGACTACTGGTGAGCAAACTAGCAAACGAGCTCAAGTATCTAAAGTTTTTAATGAATATGTAATTGCAGGACTTCATGTGCATTTCCACTTAAGAGGTTCCTTTACATCTGACCTAATGAGCCTTAGCAAGTATAGGGCTTGGCTCTAGTGCTCTTTCCCATCAGGTCCAGCAGCATGATTTGCCCACCCTTAGTGGGTCTACGTGCATGGGTGGGTGTGTTTGCCCCAGTGCCTCTCTATAGTAGCCCTGCCTCCATCACAATAGTTTATTTATGTCAATTTTTAGCGTCAGATGTGGTTTTGTGAATGACATAACCCCCCCCCCAACACACACAGGAGGGAGTTCATCATTTCATGAAAATAACCCAGTTTTATGTCCTTACCCGTCACAGAGTGTGGGAGAAGCTAAAATGTGTGGAGTGGATTAAGGAAGGTGGCAGACAGGGTTGGTAAGATAAGACAAACTTTCATATGGAGATACCACAAAATAGGGATATTAGAGCTGTAAGAGTTAGGGTCAAATAATTTACCTCCCTTTGCACATCACACAGATAATGTAGATATTGTAGTGCCTGTGTATGCTTTCAAACAGCACGCAACATAGGCTCCCACAATCAAATAATAAAATGACATAAGATCAATTGGCCTTTTGACTTTAAATATTTGTTGAACATCTTCAACAAAAGAGCATAGACACCCTAGAGACAGTCACTGTCACACCTCTGTTTTGACACAAATACTTTTTCACATATAGATCCCACTAATGGAATTTTCACATTTTACCCACATTTGCCTCACAAACGAATATTCTTACCTGCAGAAGTCCCACAAAATTGGCTGTTCACAACCATAACAAAAGACCTTGAATTTATAAGTAGTGGTTCAAGGAATCATTTTTGATCTGCAATCTTTAGGGATAAAGCTCCCTGATTCGGCAGACACATGGTCCGCCGATTGGTTGGTTTTGGGTGGGTGGTGGGGGGTGGTTTTTGCACGTTCATATGAAGTCATCTTGTTTAATCCACACTCACTATTTCAACCGCAGTGGTAGCCCATAGTTGTGGTTCACGTAGTGCTTGGTTCACTCCGTACGCTGGCGTAGGGCTGCTGCCAGGTGTGGGTTCGGCAGACACAGGCTCACCAGTTTTCACACGCGGGTAACTGACTAGCCATGACTGAAGAGCCCTTGCAATTTATAGGTGGATTGAAGGCTTCAGGGAGGGTAGGGCATCTTGTATTCACTATGTGCAGCCCAGAGTGCGAGATACCGTTAAAGTGTGTGCTAACAAGCTAGCCTATTTAACCTTATGGTGCGTAACCAGAGGATTAATCAGGGCATTAGCCGAATTACCCACCGTTACTCTGTCACTGTTTGAATATGTAGGGCGGCAGTTGCTGGCTAAGCACAGTGGTGTTTTCCAAGGCAAATTTATCAGCAGGCTTTTCAAATCTAGATGAACTCAAGTATTGTGTAATTGTATTATGAAGCCTTTGAAGTGGCCTAGTCAAAGGCCAGACTTAAATTTGATTGAAATGCAGTGACATGACCTTAGGCTGTTCATGCTCTCCAACCCACAATTTTTGCTGCAAGGAACAGTGGGCCAAAATATCACCACAGAGATGTGAAAGACTCATTGACAAGTTTAGAAAACGCTTGAATTCAGTTTTTGTTCCTTTGATTGGCCCAACCAGTTCTTAAGTTTAGTTGGGCAATTCTTTTTCCACATAGAACCAGGTAACTTTTAATCTTTTTCTTAATAAATGAAATACACATTTTAAAAAATCCCCCAAAACGAGTTCACTAGGGTTATATTTGTCTATTTACATTTGTTTGATGATCTTTAAATTGGGAAAACTATGCAAAAGTATAACAATCTTGAGAAGATGGGCCATTAGTTTTTCACGGCACAGTAGGTTGGGTTTTCTTTTTCTCTCCCTTAATAATAAAAACCTTTTTAAAACTGCACTTTTTGTTTACTTATTGTCTGTGACTAATATTTAAGTTTCTTTGATGGTGAAACATGTAGGTGTGACATGCAAAAAAAAAAAAAAAAAATCAGGAAGCCCGCAACCACATTTTCCCACCACAGTGATTATGTGTTAATTTAAGGAGACTCTGTTGGTTTTTTCTTGTGATTTAGATGAGATTTATACTACACACGAATTTATGCAGGAATATAAGAAACTCCCAAGATTTATACTTTTTCCCAAGTGGAGACAACCGGGAGGCATGGTGTGGATGGACAAGGGAAATAATCGAGCGTGATCTTCTTCTTCTTTTCCTTTCGGCTTGTCCCGTTAGGGGTCGCCACAGTGTGTCATCTTTTTCCATCTAAATCTATCTCGTGCATCGTCCTCTAACACCCACTGTCCTCATGTTCTCCCTTACAACATCCATCAACCTTTTCTTTGGTCTTCCTCTCCCTCTTTTGCCTGGCAGCTCCATCCTCAGCACCCTTCTGCCAATATACTCACTCTCTCGCCTCTGGACATGTCCAAACCATCGAAGTCTCTCTAACCTTGTCTCCAAAACATCCAACTTTAGCTGTCCCTCTTATGTGCTCATTTCTAATCCTATCCAACCTGCACACTCTGAGCAAGAACGCAACACATTCATTTCTGCTACCTTCAGTTCTGCATCCTGTTGTTTCTTCAGTGCCACCGTCTCTAATCCGTACATCAAGGCCGGCCTCGTCACTGTTTTATTAACTTTGCCCTTCAATCCTAGCAGAGACTCTTCTGTCAGATAGAACAGCAGACACTTTCTGCCCACTGTTGCATCCAGCTTGGACCAGTTTCTTCACTTCCTTACCACACTCACCATTGCTCTCTATTGTTGACCCCAAGTATTTGAAGTCGTCCACCCTCGCTATCTCTTTTCCCTAGAGCTTCACTCGTCCCCCTCTGCCCCTCTCATTCATGCACATATATTCTGTTTTACTTTGGCAAATCTTCATTCTTCTCCTTTCCAGTGGCTGCCTCCATTTTTCTTATTGTTCCTCCGCCTGCTCCCTGCTTTCAGTGCAGATCACAATATCATCTGTGAACATCATGGTCCAAGGGGATCTAACATCATCTGTCAGCCTATCATTACTACTTCAAACAGGAAGGAGCTCAGAACAGATGCCTGATTCAGTCCCACCTCCACCTTAAATTCTTCTGACACACCTACGGCACATCTCACCACTGTTCTGCTGCCCTCATACATGTCCTGTACTATTCTAACATATTTCTCCGCCACACCGGACTTGCGCATGCAGTACCACAGTTCCTCTCTTGGTACTTTGTCAGAGGCTTTCTCTAGGTCTACATAGACACAATGTAGCTCCTTCTGACCTCTGTACTTTTCCATGAGCATCCTTAAGGCAAATAATGCATCTGTGGTACTCTTTCTAGGCGTGAAACCATACTGTTGCTCGCAGATGCTAACTTCTGTCCTGAGTTTAGCCTCCACTACTCTTTTCCATAACTTCATTGTGTGGCTCATAATCTTTATTCCTCTTTAGTTTCCACAGTTCTGAACATTGCCTTTGTTCTTAAAAATGGGAACTAGCACACTTCTCCTCCATTCTTCTGACATCTTTTCTCCCTCTAGTATTCTATTGAATAAATTGGTCAAAAACTCCACAGCCACCTCTCCAAATAGCTTCCATACATCCACTGGTATGTCATCAGGACTAACTGTCTTTCCATTTTTCATCCTGTTTAGTGGCTTTCTAACTTCCCCCTTACTAATTATTGCCACTTCCTGGTCATTCACGCTTGCCTCTTCTAATCTTCTACTTAGCACACTACAGGCAGCAGTCAACATATTTCCATTGCTATTCTTAATCACCTTTAGTTGCTGCACATCCTTCCCATCTCTACCCCTCTTTCTGGCCAACCTGTAGAGATCCTTTTCTTCTTCTTTCATATCCAAACTAGTGCACAAGTCATCATATGCCTGTTGTTTAGCCTTCGCCACCTCTACCTTTGCCCTACGTCGCATCTCAATGTATTCCTTTCGCCTCTTCTCAGTCCTCTCCGTGTACCACTTCTTCTTGAACGCTCATATATGTGTGGCACAGTTTTATGCCGGATGCCCTTCCTGACGTGACCCTCTGCATTTATCCGGGCTTGGGACCGGCCTACAGGTTGCACAAGATTTTGCACCCCATCAAGCTGCAGGTAGTTAAAAAAAAAAAAAAAAAAAATAAATGAAAAAAAATCTATTAAATAAATAAAATCAGCACATAATTAATAAATTAATTACTTAATCGAGCGTGAGCAGACATCTTTATTTAGTAAGAGACTATTGAGGTGTTTCTGAACATTTGATTTGTCTCAGGTTGCTGAAAGTGCCGCTAATTAATAAAACGGAGCAATCCTGATTCGAGTGTGGCAGCACTGTACTTAAGATAAAATGGCATTTCAAGAAAAACCTTTAATGTATTGGTGACTCCTCAGTGCGAGTGATGAATTGTACAACACATTTCATATCAATGATGACAGGTTTGTGTACATGTTACCGTGGCAACAAGTTCTAAGTGCAGCACATTCTGCGCTTTCTGAGATGGACTAGATGAAAGTGAAAGAGCGTTAGCGTACATTTTAGTGAGTCACAGAAGGGTCTGACAGCCTTTTATTGCTTTATCAGCAGACCCCTGCTGCAATGCTTGGCATGCACATGTAGGTGTTGTTTTTGTCTGGCCCAAGGATTTACCAGGTTTTTAGGAACCATTCTGTCTCAGGTCAATTGGTTGATGATGTTGATCAAGAGGTGGGATGTGGAGCTGTGTGTGGGATATGTCCATTTTGGAATATGTATTAGTCTTCCAAACACACTTTTGAACAGGTTTTATTCGAGTGAAATAGTGTATGATGTTAATGTCTATTAACCTGCATGGGCACGTCAGTCACTGAACTTGCCATTGCAATATTTTGGAGGGGACTGTACTATTTACTTTAGTCTGACAAGCGCTGCAATCCTGCCACGCTTCATTTACTTAGAAAAATACAAAATATTTCACGATTTTACCCTTTGTTTTTGGTTGACACCATTTGCACTTATTGTGCATAGTTTCTGCCCATGTACACTGTTGTAGCGCCACTGTGATCTCTGCATAAAGTATGGAGAAAAAAAACGCAATCTCCGCGGAACGAAGTGTCAATTAGTCTAACTAACACCGATCCTGTATTATTTCACATCGCAATATACCTTGCAAATATAATTTATTTTCCAGTATTTGCAGCCTTCATATAAAGCCTCCTAAGTAACTTGGTTTTTGTAAGAGAAGCATGCCGCCTATGCACTCCATTTTAAAGCTTTACTAGACATGACAAAAGAACACTTAAGGACAATCAAGTTTAATTGTACAAGATTATTTAAACACGTTAATGTTTGGCATAATGACATTACAATTGATTGCATGCCTTTCGTTTCCCATCGCTTGAAAGCAATTGACGCAGAGGAACCTGTTTCGTCTGCACGCTGCGGTAACTAACACTGGGGCGCTTCAAGATTAAAATCGTCTCACTTGATCTTGCACCACAATTTGATGAGCTCAATTCCAGCGACCTGGTTAATCTAATAAAATCTGACACGTTGACCACAGGAGCAATGTATTCATTATGACGTATGCATACACACAAAGCACACAAAGTGTCGTACCCTCGTGTGTTGGTTGTTATTCCATGCAGAGGTAATTTCTGTGTGTGTGTGTGTGTGTGTGCGTGTGTACGTGCACTGGACTGTTACATAACAGCATGCTGACGGAGGGTGGAAAGTTCATTTTTTTGCTATCTTCTCTCTCCTTGTGTCTGCATGTCAGTCTATTATCTCTGTCAACTTCCTTCCTCATTCACTTTCTATATTATGCTCCTTGCTCACACCTGCTGCTTTGGTACATAGGGTTTCATCGTTTGTGGCATCGTTATTTCACAAATTTTCAGGTGAACTTATTTTGTTCAAGTTCAAGTTTCTTTACTTGTAATGTCTGAGAGAGACTGTTTTTTGAACACCATAGAACAGGAACAATGAAAATGAAACGGCACCATCATGACATGCCCTTTACAACTCATTTTGTACCTCCAAGGTCTGTCAGATCCAGATACAGCTCAATGAGTTCACAGTGGTACGAAGCTTGATATAATTATTGTCCATCCATCTTCTGAGCCCCTTATCCTCACAAGGGTTGAGGAAGTGCCGGAGCCTATCCCAGCTATCTTCGGGCAGAAGGCGGGGTACACTATGAACTGGTTTCTTGCCAATCGAAGGGCACAAACAAACAAACAAAGCATTCACACTCACATTCAGACCTATGGGCAATTTAGAGTCTTCAAATACAAGAACAGCCTACCATGCCTGTTTTTGGGAAGTTTGAGGAAACCGGAGTGCCTGGCAAAAACTCACGGGGAGAACATGCAACGCCCACATAGGTAGGGCTGGGATTTGAATCCCAGTCCTCAGAACTGTGAGGCAGCCGCTCTTAACAAATTGTCCATCATGTTGCCATCAACAAGCATCCTCTGTTAAGTGAGCTCTTGTTCAGGTGACGGTCCTCTGACCGGAGTGAGCAACACTGGGCACTGCTAGTATGAATTTAATTCTCCTTCGTGAGGAGAGCAGACCCGAAAAGAGGAAGAAAAATGGCTAGTACAAATAATATAGAAATTATGACTGTAGATGTTATCGACAAAATCCTGACTATTTGCTGTGGGTGCTTAAAAAAATGTACCCATGGGCAACAAGTCAAATATGATAATACACCTTCAAAGAAAAGCCAGGTCAAAATGAATTTTATGTGGGGCATGGAAAATACACAGGCACAGTCTGCTCTGACAAATATATAGGATTAATAAATTATATACAATTGACCATTGCTTATCTCTACTCCTGCACTTGCAAATTCACTCTCATTCATTCGCACACGTGTGTGTATGTATACACACACAGTTGAGTGCATTTGCAGCCATTGTTCACTCATCTTGTCTGTGATGTAGATTACTGTCCCGGTGTGGAACACTTCAGTATGGGACAGGCCTCCTATTTATGCCTCCTTTCCTCCATTTTGCTCTAAGGTTACATCATCAGCCTTTCTCTTTTTCTCTCTGTCTCTCTTTCTCTCTCTCACCCTCTCTCTTTCACTCCCTCTCTCACTCTCACGCCGTCTGGCTCTTGCATAACATCCAGTTTTATTTTCCTCCATTCGACGATTCTAATCTTCCATCATGTTTCAGAGAAGAGCTGACCTGCCGCTGTTTATTTAAAAAGGTGTGGGACAAATGCCAGATAATGATTCGAGGAGTAATTAATAATGACATACAAAATATTTCCCATTTGATTTACAACACTTTCACACTTTTCCGTTAAATTAAAAAAACGTAACATATTAAATTCTATATTCATTTCATATAGGCGGCACAGTGGTGCAGCTGTATTGAGTTGGCCTCACAGTTCTGAGGTCCAGGGTTCAATCTCGGCCCCGCCTGTGTGTAGTTTGCATGTTCTCCCCGTGCTTGCGTGGGTATTCTCTGGGCACTCTGGTTTCCTACCACATCCCAAAAATTAATTGGAGACTCTAAATTGCTTTCACTCTGATTATTTTATTATATTATATTATATTATATTATATTGACACACTAAACCCCTAGGTGTAATTGTGAGTCTGGCCGTTGTTCATCTCTGTGCCTTGCAATTGGCTGGCAACCAGTTCAGGTTGCACCCTGCCTCCTGCCCAATTGGCTCCAGCACTCCCGCAACCTTCGTGAGGATAAGTGGCTCAGAAAATGGAAGGATGGATGGTTGGATGCATAGACTTTACACCGATTTTTATCAACCTGATCATTCTTGGCTGAGAATTTGGATTTTTATGCTGATGATATAGTTTTTTTTCATGTCTTCGACGTAGTACTGTTGGCCAATAAAGTTATTAAAAATCATGTCGGCAGCATGGGCCAGACAACATGTCTGAAAAAGACTAAGTGCATGACTCTCGTGAATGGAGAAGCAGTACAGAAAATGGATCAATGGATAATGGTGTCCAAGTGCTGTTTGACTCGGTCTCAACAACCTTGTGGCTGAAATAGAACTACATGATGTCAACTATGGCAACCTGCGCTACATCTATACAATAATGATTCCCAGACAGCATTATGGCATGGAAACAGGAGATTAGAAGATTTACTTCCTTCTGGAAAATTGACCCAGTGGTAGGTTAGGTAAATTGCATTGGTAGGGACTGTGTGTATTGAACCACATACTAGTGATAATCTGCTCCTGGTGTCCTTTGTTACTACCTTTGAAACTGGGAAGTGTCCGATCGAAAGTTAAACGGTTGGATTGGGACACCTCTAATGGTAGCTTCCATGCAGGGAATTAACAATTAATTGTTGTCAATATTTTTCTCAATAGAATGGAAGGATTTTATTCTAAATTTCAAACTCTCATTTGGATGACAGTGTTGTCTATTGACCGCAATAATGATGCCTGTGCCCACATGAACTCCATTTGCCACAAATGTCATGAGTTGGGCCCTTTTTTTTTTTAGTCTGGGCATTTTATAAATCTGTATTCGAGTTTTGTTAAGCTTCACACACTCTATCAAGGTTCATGACGAACCTTACAGGGAAGGTCTCCTGAGTCCCGTGGGCTCAAAGGTGCACTACAGTTCATAAGTCCCACACATTTCTTATATCTAACATTTTAATCTAACAAAGGTTTGACACGTCTGTATATTCCATCAGTCAGGGCTTCTTACAGATGAAATATAAATGCTAGGCAGCTTTGAAGTCTGTTTGTTGTCATGTTGGACTCATACTAAGTTGCCCTGCTGGGTCAGGCTTTATATTCCATACCAGTCTCTGCCAGACTATTGTAGAATGCACCGTGCCTGACCCATAAACCATCACATGCCAAGGTACGGCTTGATTTGAGGCGGCATGGCTCAGTCATAGAGGGGCTGTCTCCTTTGCCAAAGGGTGTGGGTTTATCCCCACCCCTTCTAATACTTGAAGTGTCCTTGAGCAAGATACTAAACCCCCTACTCCTGATACTGTAGGTGTATAAGGAAACTGTCAAATAGCTCTGAGTACCTTGAAGGGAGAAAAGTGCTATACAAGTGACAGTCCATCAAAACAAATGAACACACCGAATTGGCTAACACACCCTACCTTGTCAGGAAAACTGTAACAAAGGGTGGCAAAATGGGACAAAATATGCCTCAAATGCACAAGAACATGAAAGGGCAATGAGATTCCAGGCACTTGCATCTTCTTCCCATCTCACCACAGACTGCCTCCAACGTTTTTCACTCTATTATGTGTCCTGTCATGTTCTGCCCGATAACAGCTTGGATTGGCTCCAGAACTCCCACGACCCTTTTGAGGATAAGCGGCTAAGAAAATGGACAGACGGGTGTTTTGTTGTGTTCGCCCCATTTTACTGCAGCTGTTTCTGATCTGCACCGTGACTGCCATGACAATTTTATTGACAATAGGATGAGTTACATTTGGTCATCCCGTTCCCTTGTAATGTCACATGGCCTGAAAAGTGATTGGCGTTGCCCCCAGGAATATAACGGAAACCTAGTATTAGATTGCAAAACCGTTGAGGGGACTCAACAGCCAGAAAGACTATGCCACGCTTACAGACCCCTGTGACCGCAGAGACCATGTCTACATTCTAAATGCACCCGCTTGGTTTTCCAGTAACCACGTTTACAAACTTCTGTGTGTGCTACAAACACTTGATGGGTTCATTCATGCCTCCTAGATTTTTTTGTTCTGCTCTAAAAGGTTTCTAACACACACACAGAAGCATAAAAGGGTATGCTGGCTGGCAGGCTGGATGGCTGGCAGCAATGTCTGTGCGAGGTGAGTGTTGCGTAAGGCTGATCAACACTACTTAAGCGCGTCCCCTCAAGCTGATTAACAAGCTGGCCGAGCTGTGTGTACTAGGAGGCAGCAAGGCCCCATGCAACGGGGAGGGACTAAGGCAGGACGCGGGGTGGTGGCACAAGAAGGGAAAGTGGTGACAGGCGGTGACAGTGCATGTTTACGATGAGCTCAACACAGGCACATAAACAGGCCTTGCTTTGCTCTTTGTGGCGTACCCGTCACCTGCTGTGGTGCACTGTGCAATCTTAAGCCTGTGTCTATTGGTATAAACGTGGACTTTAGTAGACTACTGTCCACCTGTGAGAGGTAGGTGTGCTGGATATACTGTAATAGTCCGGACAACATGCTATATATTAGGTCGCTATGTTATGTATATATGCTATATGTTAGCCCACTGTATTTATCATTCACGCCCCACTATGTTACAGATTTTAAAACTGATCATTTTAATGGGTTTATACAGTACAATGTTCCCCTGCATATTTGCGTTTCGTTATTTACAAACTCACCAATTCGAAGATATATATATTTTTTAAATTGCTATCCTCAGTTATTCACACAAAAACTCACTTCTTCACTCATCCATCAAAATCGTTGCCCTGTTAGGCTTCTATTTTGTGTTTAGGAACTTCATTTTCCTCTTCAAGCAAGATGACCTGGAAGTTCTTGGTGGAAAGCCTCTGTAACATATAACTGACCTTGACGATATGTTCCCACTGAAAATCTTTACGAAAGGATGTTATCAATAATCCTTTAATGACAAAAGCAATATTTAAAATAACAGTCCACCCGTTGAACCTCCTCAGAAAGTCTCACATATCATTTTCACAGTTATTTTTATGTTGAGTTACCGCTGAATTTGTGCTGTTTCCCTACGTAGCAGTCAAGCCTTTTAACCCCTTAGTGATGGTAGATTCTCCATGCGCCACGTGTTTAAAATCCACCGGAAGAGCTTCGCACACGGCTATGTTTTGTGAAAGATTTTTCAATTACGGAAAAAAAAAAAAAAAAAAAAATATATATATATATATATATATATATATATATATATATATATATTATATATATATATATGTTTTGTGTTTGCGTTGTGCAGCATCCTTTCTTCAGGGCGCTGTCTTCTTGTACGGCCAATTGTAGTAGATTTTTCTTCTTCTGCAGCCAATTGACGTACATTCTTCTTCAGTGCCCAATTGACACATTCTTCTTCTTCTACATACATTCTTCTTCAATGCCTGCTGAAAGTAAAGTCTCCTATACATGTGAAGTCTGCGAATGGGCAAACCCAAGTGCATTGTTGGGGAGGCCCATGTTTGAACTATTTAATTCGAACAAGTTTTTGTTGTACTTTTTAACTCATAGCCACCAGCGAAAAAAAAACAACAACAAAAAGATTACCTACGCCAGAAAAAAGTAGTGGCATGTCATCCAAAAAATACAGTAATTGACTGCACACCTGGGGATGTATTTAAAGCCACACCTCAAACACTCCGCTCCCTTGTTTGAAATCATGGGAAAATCGAACAAAAATTGGCCAGGAAATCAGAAATAATCTGGTTCATCCTTGGGTGCAATTTCCAGATGCTTGAAGGTACCACATTCACCTGTTCAAAGAATTATACACAAATATAAACATCATGGGAATGTACAGCTGTCACACAGCTCGGGAAGGAGAAAGGGCTCTTTGTCCCAGAGATGAACATATTTTGGTCTGAAATGTATTAATATGTCCCAGAAAAAAAGCCTTGCGAAGATACTGGTTGAAGCTAGTAAAAAAGTGTGATTATCCACAGTGAAACGAGAAATTGTAATCAAAAATGTGCAAAAATAACTAAAAATGGAGTTAACATGAAGTACAAAAGTTTAAACCTGATGACAGCTACGTATTGGAAAAGTACTGTGCTTGCATACTTGAGCAATATCTCCTTACTTGTTGGGGTTACTATAATTATTGACAGGTATTTAAGTAATACCAAATGAAGTAGTATGTTTGTGGCATTGTGAGACAAGCTAGTACTGTTTCTTTGTCAAACCCCATTCATTTATTGCGCCTGTCAACAAATTTCCTATATTGCTCTCTCCATCTGTTGGTTCTGTGTAGGGGGGCTCTAGTCTGCAGAGCATTTGATAGGAATTCCCACTCATTAGATATGAAATTACCTACATAGGGGTCAGTAGCTCTTTCTGTCGACTTCCATTACTCCAAAACTGCTTTCTTAAATCTGGGTACAGACGGCAACATCTGGCACGTTTTCGTGTTTTTTCGTGTTGGAATTGCGCATTGTCGTTTGAGGGTCTTATGTCCATTTCCGTTACTGATTTACAGAGGAATCCAAAATGAGCTGTCACTTCACGAAGCTGCAGCTCCCGCAGCCGCTGTTTGCTCAAGTAGTCAGTCTTTGGCTTCCGTCTATACAATGCAAACCATATGGACTGTGTCTGAGTGGCCAGATCGTGAATCGATTTAACATATTTGCAAAATAGATATTGAACTGCGATATAAAATTCCGATGCATTGCTGAATCAATAGTTGTACCCACCCCTAATAAACAAAGAAAGATTAATAAAAAAATATATAGAATGTAATTTTGAGTAATAGATCGTAATGGACTGCGACTGACTGGCGACCAGTTCAGTGTGTAGTCTGCCTTTCGCCCGAAGCTAACTGGGATGGACTCCAGGTTTTCTGCAACCCTTGTGAGGATAAGCGGGTTTGATCATGACATGACATAACGTGATAATATTAGATATTGAATTGCGATCTAAAATTGTGATGCATTCCTGAATTAATATTTGTACACACGCGTAATAAACAAAGGAAGATTAATAAAAAAATATAGAATGGAATTTTGAGTATTGTGTAGTTCTGAGCATTGTTTGATTCAAAATTGTATAAATTAATGCAAATAATATTTCTGATATAAATATGTAATAATGTTAATCTAGTTTTGATCATAAAAGCTCCTCGTCCTGGCTGACATATGTGTTCACCAACCCTTTACGGTATTCCGGTATGTGTGCTTGCTTGGTTAATGTGTAGCTAGCTGTTCACAGATCTATTAGTTTTTCTTTGGATGCTTGCTAATTTGCTGTTTTTAGTATGTTGCTTTCCACTGTAACGGACTGATTTATATGACCTGTCCCTTAGTAGCATGCCAGTTCTGATAGCTGACACACAAATTTGGGAGCACTGCAAACAAAACCTCAACTTTGGTGATATCACAATTGCATTGTTTGAAATCACCTCTCTCCTTCCAACGCCCTCCCTCCAATACGTGGACACATAACAACACACACACCTTTGCTAACTGCTGTAACCAGAGCTTTCCCCTTCCTTTAAAATTAGCTGCAATAAAAGAATGGCAGGAAAGTGCACACGGGAAGGCAGTACGACCAGGACTGATGGACAGAGGTCATAGAAATGGGGGAAGGAAGGAACTGGTTGATGGGACTCTGTGATATAGTCTGTATGTATTTTTGGTGCTGTTGACACATGCTGCTGACGCACAGGAAGCGAAGAGGGCACAAATGCTACCAGCCACTAGGCATTTATTGCGTATTGTTTGTCAGGACATTTGAAAAATATCTTAAATTTAAGCTGCGTTCACACTGCAGGTCACGATGCCCAAACCAGATTTTTTTCATGTAGTCATTAACATTACTATAACAAATGCGAACTACTGTGTAGAGAAAGATTCTGTGATCCCATATGCATGCACACAAAACAGATCATATTGCTCAGGAGTTTTTACGCAAGTAAATATAGTCACTAGGAAGGTCTAATTGATCTATTTGCGGGAGTTTCAAGGATTTTGCGTGGTAGTTTCAAGGATTTTCCGCTTCCAGAGCCAATATTTTCTGATATTTATCAATTCAACACATGTGTTTGCAGTCACTGTGATTTGACGAGCGCGATCACGCTTGTGCGCCATCACGCTCGAAAATCTGCACAGTCGAGCACGAAAAATCACGCGCGTAAAATTTACGAGTAGAAAAAATAGATATCGGAAAGACGTCGCTTTTTTTGTGTAGTCTTGATATTAATTTATGCGTTTATTTCATAAACGTTAACAAAATAAGCCTGCTCCTAAGCAATCAGTATTCACCTGGAACCAGGAAATGCAAGTTAACCGTACTGAGCATGTATGGAAGTGATGCCAAAAGCACATGTTCCGAGCTTCTTCACGTACTGCGAGTGCATTTACGTCAAAAGTCATCAACATCATGAGCCATGTCAAAGGAAATTCAGTAACACAGGGGTGCTCAATGTGTCCATCGCGAGGCAGTTTTGGTTAATCGTGTGACGGTGTGCCCCCCACCCCCCAAAAAAGACGTTAGACTATCATCCACCTTATCGCTTGTTTCAGGTGTGGCCAATACGTCCAGCGCACGCACATAAAGGCGCATTCTACCAAGCTGGCCTCCTATTTACGGCAGTCGTGGCGATGTCAATATATTATATGTCAAGGCATGAGCAAAGTTAAATTTTTTAATTCATCATTTTTGGGCACACCTAATGATCTCTCATAGCACACTAAGGTGCCACAGCACCCTGGTTAGGAACCGCTGCACACAGCTGACGTGTCCTACTGGCCCTGCCTTGAAGGCAGCTGAAAGTATGAACATGTACAGTATCTTAGCATTCCTATATTTGTACGAGGTTATAATGATAATTAGGTTTAGTGGCCTAAATTAAACAAACTACTAGGCTGTTATGCATAGTATTTTTTTTCCAGTTGTTAGTACTATACGTTTTTCATGGTAAACATCCAAAGCAGCCTCTTTTTTTTTTTTTTAATTTTGTATTTTTTTACGGCCGTCGTGACGTAAAGCTGCTGAGAGAAACTAATTTTTCCAATTGTGCTTCCATTAGCACGCCCTCTGATGTCACTTCTTCCCCCAAGCAGTGGGAAGGTGTTAAGGACAACAGTGCTTGTTGGCAGGCTGTTTGTAGCCCTGTTCTCTCAGCACCCAAGGGCCTGTTTGGAGTGCAAAGCCTATCAGCCCTATTTTAAGTTTGCTACATCTGTCTCCCTTGATGATGGATATGAGCATCCCGACTTGATCAACAAGTGTCACTTCCACCTTGTTTTCCTCATTGTATAGGATAGTTGTTTTGTCATGTGTGTATTTTTTTTAGAAAGCACTCCAGCCGACTGTGTAGCTTGCTTTTTTTTCACCCGGAATACCTCACGAGTGTGAGAGCTGTCGCCAGGAATACTGCAGTGGGGAGAAAAACACCGTTCCCGAGGGCCGGCCAACTATTTTGCTCATAACAGCATGACGCCCATAACAAGAAGCACACGCAAACCCCAAGTATGTAGTACATTCTGCAGATGACAGGAATGGTGTCTTCTGATTTTTGCGACCTGTAACAAAAGTTATTTAGTTATTTAGCCGCAGGGAAGAAATATTTAATCAATCAAATATTAATAATTATAAGTGAGAAGCTGACATAGCACAGCCATTCATCTTTTGACAGTCTCAACATAGGTTACGAAATTCGCAAAACAAGCTAGTTTCTGCCAAAGCCAGAGAGTACGTTGTCATGGGGCACAACATTGTACACTCAGTTACTGCCGTACTTCCTGGAATTCATTGAGTTTTTCAATTTCACAAGCTGCCGCTTGTTTATTTTTCTCGGCTTTGTGTTATGAGAATCTTGCCTCACTTTGTGAAATCCAGCTCTCATCAACCGCCTGCAAGGACTATTGGTCTTTATCATTTATTTACTTGCTTCAAGGTTGTCTGTAACTTAAATTTTGAGTTACGAGCAAGCTTCTGATACGCCACTGCTCAAGTGACGTGAAAATGAAGAAAAATAAGGTACTGTAAAGCCCTCGCTTGTAGGCAAGGAAAGCCACGAGTGCCGATGCACTTTTCATTCATTTATTGACCGAGACAAATGCTCAAACACAAATACAAAATGAGAAAAATCGCAAGGAGCTGCTAAATTCCCAACCAGATGCTCACGCTGAAATACCGTAACTGGCCAATCTGTGATTCCAGTTCCTGAGTTTTCTATGGGGCTAGTACAGCTCTTGGGGGTTTGCCGCAATATGCGTTGAGACATCTGATACCAAGAAACAATTGCTTTTGAGAGTGTGCTGTATCTACCTTCGGTACAACCGTACTTAATGACTACGTTAAAACTCGAATCACAGTTTCACAGCTTAATTGAAAGCCGTGTATTCAATCCATTAGCTTGTGAAGTTATTTTTGTCAATTAGTGCAAATGCCTTACCACTTTGTAGACACTCTTCATCATGTCTAAAAGGTGTCCTTAATAAAATTACAGGCAGTGTGGCTAAATCAGACTTCGAGATGCAATGAATGGATCACAGCTGGGGCTCTGAAGTACTGTACTGCAGTTAGCTGGCTAATACTGACCCCTCACTATTGGCTCAGCCATATTGTAGACTACATTTTATTTACGTAAGGATGACAACAATGTCAGCAGAACACCTATTAACTTAAGGTCTTAAAAACTAATTAAAAAAAAGTTGTTACGCATCCCCCCCATGCCAATAGTTCTCAGGTCTTAGCTACTGTATAAATGTTTTTAATAGCATTTGTAAATGCTACATTTTCATATGGTCTGTGGTGTGCGTTTGAGTCCATTTGTGTATGCTTTAGCACTAGCCCCTTTCTACCTGCCATATACTTGTCACTTGTGATCTAAAGGAATAGTGTGACTTATTATGTGTTAAATTGGTGGTTGATTTCATGGTTTAACAGTGATGACAGTTTGGGCTTCTGGAATGATTTACCAGAAATGAACAAAAACATGGAAAAAAAAATTGGTGGGTGTGTTTTTTACAGGCTGGTAGGGATCAATGGCATTTGTATTCATTTGAGCTACATGTATCTTGAATTACAATTGTATGAATCAAAACTGTATCTCAAGGCAAGACTGAATTCTAAAAAATCTAATCTGGAAATTTGTCATTGAAAGTCACCTAACGTCACAGAACCGATTTGTGGTTGACCTTGTGTGACTAAGGCAGGCACACCTGTAGCACCAGGCAGCGTTTCTTTGTGACAGCAGTGATATGGAGTTCAAAACAAATTAAAAGTGCAAGAACAAGAAAAACAAGTCAACGGCTACCAACATTTACAAACAAATCCTTTCAAATCCCTGCGTACGTGTGCATGCGTGCGTCAGTGCTGACTCAGTGCGCCAGTGCGTTTGAAATTCGGTCTTGACGACGCAAACTCTCCTCGGTTCGCTCGACTCTGCTTCGCACTCGACTGGCACACTTTGGTCTCTTAGCAACCGGACACTTAAGGCCTAAAAATAAACCCCTCCCCTGCCAAAGAAATGTATTGAACTACAAAAACAAATAAATGATAAAGACCAATAGTCTTTGCAGGCGGTTGAAGACAGCGGGATTTCACAAAGTGAGGCAAGCCAGGTCGGAGTGAGTGGGAACGGCAACAGGGAGTTGTCGGGAGACAATGTTCTGTACATGCCTTGTGTGTATGTCTGTGTGTGTTTTCACTCTCCTCGACACTGGCGCTGTTCAAGGCAAACAAGTCTGAAGCAAGCGAGCAACAGGCTGGCAGCAAGGCTGCTGTTTAGCAGTTCGAATAGAGATAGGCTCTTTATGTTGAAAAACTCTGCAAGGCCTCTCTCGCATGCTCTCCTTCTCACACTCTCTTTCTCTTTCACCACATTGTATTTTTCCCTTCTTTTCAGTGGACTTGATGTTATGAAATGTGCATTATGATTAAATGAGAACTCAATCAAAAATGCACATTGCTGTCTGGTGCCCAAAGACAACACTAGACAATGGCAGAAAGAGGCTGCTAAAGTTCTGAATTTTATCAGATGGTATCTAAATAACAAAAAACAAGTTTTTCCATTTCCAACAATTTCCTGTAAGTCGTCTAGTACTGTATATATGTGTCGCACATCAGATTCATATTGGTACACTTAATTAAACAGTTTACTGACCTATTCCAGAGGCCCCATAGCTCAGTGGTTAGAGCATTGGTTTGGTAAACCAAGGGTCGTGAGTTTGTATCTTGGTGGGACCTCTACTCCCCAAGAGGGGTTGCGTCAGGAAGGGCATCTTGTTCTTCTTCTTTTTTTTCTTTCAGCTTGTCCCGTTAGGGTTCGCCACAGCGTGCCATCATTTTCCATCTAAGCCTATGTCGTGCATCCTCCTCTCTAACACCCACTGTCCTCATGTCCTCCCTCACAGCATCCATGAACCTTTTCTTTGGTCTTCCTCTCGCTCTTTTGCCTGCCAGCTCCATCCTCAGCACCCTTCTGCCAACATACTCACTCTCTCGCCTCTGGACATGTCCAAACCATCGAAGTCTCTCTAACTTTGTCTCCAAAACATCCAACTTTGGCTTTCCCTCTAATGAGCTCATTTCTAATCCTATCCAACCTGTTCACACCAAGCAAGAACCTCAGCATCTTCATTTCTGGTACCTGTGGCAAACAAATATGAGCGTTCATCTGAGATGTCACGCTGTGGCGACCCCTAACGGGACAAGCCGAAAGAAACTCACTGACCTATTCCATGTCCAATAGTGCTTATCCTCATGATAGTTGTGTGTGATTTTGAACCTATCGCAGTTGACTTGGGAGAGAGCCACAAAATACCCTGGACTGGTCACCAATTGAGTCTTTCTTTAACCTAAAATGCATGTTTTTTGAATGTGGTAGGAAGCAGTAGTAGCGGAAAAAAAACATGCAATCACGGAGAGAACATGTAATCTCCGCACAGGACGGCGGGATAAAACATCAGCTTGACTGTTTGAAATTTTAATGATGGTCACTACTGTATTAAGCATTTGTGAGATTAGTTTAGGGGTTCTCGGTTTACAATGGTCTCTAAATATAAGATTTTGAAGTTACTAACTGTACGCAGTGAACTAATCACGAATCACTTTTTGGAGTTGGTGTTTAAAAATGGTTCGCATCACAAAGAAGGGGATGTAACAAAAAAACAAGGGATAAAATGCCACGGGTTGCTGTCATTGTTAACAACTAATAGGTTACGGACGTTACACGATTAATTCGTTACAGTTAATTCATGGTAACGCAGTACGTAAGACGGCACATCCAGCAGCACTTACTGATTTTCAGTTGATTAGATTTTTTTTATCGATGGCCCAAAAGTGTTTTTCATCCAAACATTGACTAATTTTGACTTTTCTAGTATGCCACCATAGTTTAGACTATGGTAGATTCTGACTTAGACAAATGGAATTTTATTATGATCTGGGAACCCGATGTACTTGACTCCACCAC
>NC_084644.1:34714312-34745934 GCF_019802595.1 Syngnathoides biaculeatus
AAAACAAAGCCAATAAGTTGGCATAAGAGAATGTAACATTCTAAAAGGGTCTTGCTCCATGCAGAGGTAATGCCAAAAGAACTACCCCAACAAGTAGCACTTACTGCCTTAATAACACTAGTCAGTGCTACGTTTTGAGAATTCTTTCTAACAATCCCAGAATCATTTTGCTTTCCTTCATAATTGGGTTACAAATAAAAACACCTTGAGAAAAAAAAGAACATTGAAACAAATCAACAAACCAACCCCAACAAAAAGCACTTACTGAAGGAAATACTCAAATTCAGTGCATTTGTTTGGGTTGTGTTCATGGAAAATCTGGAGAACGGAAAGCGATCAACAAATGGATAATCAAAAATCTCAGTTGAGAAGCAACTCAAAGAGGATTACCTCACAACAGAGAGAACCCAAAATAGATGCACTTATGTCAAGATAAAAACTGTTGTTTCCATATTTGATGTCAATACAATGGAGTTCACAAGGATGTTCCAAAAAAATAATTGAAGAAAACAAAGCCAACAAGTGGCATAAGAGAATGTAACATTCTAAAAGGGTCTTGCTCATGCAGAGGTAATGCCAAAGAACTACCCAAACAAGTAGCACTTACTGCCTTAATAACACAAGTCAGTGCTAATGTTTGAGAATTCTTTCTAACAGTCCCAGAATCATTTTGCTTTCCTTCATAAATTGGGTTACAAATAAAAACACCTTGAGAAAAAAAAGAACATTGGAAACAAATCAACAAACACAACCCCAACAAAAAGCACTTACTGCAGGAAATATTCAAGTCAGTGCGTTTGTTTGGGTTGTGTTCATAGAAAAATCTCCAAGGAGAATGGCAAACGAACACAAATGGATGCCGAAAAATCTCAGTTGAGAATCACTCAAAGAGGAGCACCTTAAAAACGAAATCAATACATCCACATTGTGAGCATTATTATGGACATTTACCAAACAAACTATGAAAGCCCAAAGACTACCCCCAATAAGTCGCACTTCGTGGAGAAAGAAGACAAGTCAGTACAAATGTTTCAGTCAATTTGCTGACCAAGATGCCCACTCATCTTGATTGCTGTCCACATATTGGACTGGCTTGAAAACCAAGTCAGGAAGACACAAACGACGACCTTCCAAACACAGCCACAGTTTGAACATTTAAGTGATTGAGGCTACAGTCATATAACACACCACTCACTATGTAGGCATATCCAGGTGGACTTATCTGTATGACGGCCCCAACAAGAACTACTTACTGTTGCTAAATCTTAGTCGACTGCTCAAGTTAGGTAGACCAATAAGGAAGCGATGACTTTCCTTGATGATTGCTGATTTATCAATGGATGATTCCTCCCTGGCTAATGTTGCCTCCGTTGGAGGCTGGAGAAGCAGTATCTCACCCAGAGGGATGCATTGAAATAAGATTTTAACCATGAATCTCATATCCGCCTTACATGAAAACGACTCTGTTTGAGTGGTCCGCATGCCCGGAATGTGTTGCAGTTCCCTTTTATCGATGGAATGGGCTCTAATCTTTTTCAATTGGTGAGATCGTTATCACCAGTTATACAATTGTCTGTCTGAAACTCATAACTGAGAGAACTCAAAATAGATGCACTTATGTTAACATAAAAGGTTGTTGTTTCCATTTGATGTCAAGAAAAGAGGGAATTATGAATCAACAACAACAAACCCCCCCCAAACAAAATTCACTTACTGCAGGTAATATTCAAATCAGTGCGTTTGTTTGGTTGTGTTCATTGGAAAATCTCGAAGGAGAATGGCAAACGAACACAAATGGATGCCGAAAAATCTCAGTTGAGAAGCAACTCAAAGAGGAGCACCTCAGAAACTGAGAGAACCGAAAAGAGATGCACTTATGTCAAAATACAAAACTTGTTGTTTCCATTTGATGTCAATACAATTGGAATTCACAAGGTGTTCCAAAAAAATAATTGAAAAAACAAAGCCAACAAGTGGCATAAAGATAGAGTATAATTCTAAAAGGGTCTTGCTCATGCAGAGGTAATGCCAAAAGAACTACCCCAACAAGTAGCACTTACTGCCTTAATAACACAAGTCAGTGCTAATGTTGAGAATTCTTTCTAACAGTCCCAGAATCATTTTGCTTTCCTTCATAAATTGGGTTACAATAAAAAAACCACCCATGAGAAAAAAAAGAACATTGGAAACAAATCAACAAACACAACCCCAACAAAACACTTACTGAAGGAAATATTCAGTCAAGTGCATTTGTTTGGGTTGTGTTCATGGAAAATCTAGGAGAACGGAAAGCGATCACAAAATGGATGCTCAAAAATCTCAGTTGAGAAGCAACTCAAAGAGGAGCACTTCACAACTGAAAGAACCCAAAATAGATGCACTTATGTCAAGATAAAAACTTGTTGTTTCATTTGATGTCAATACAATTGGAATTCACAAGATGTTCCCAAAAAATAATTGAAGAAAACAAAGCCAACAAGTGGCATAAAGAGAATGTTTAACATTCTAAAAGGGTCTTGCTTCATGCAGAGGTAATGCCAAAGAACTACCCCAACAAGTATCCACTTACTGCCTTAATAACACTAGTCCAGTGCTGTGTTTGAGAATTCTTTCTAACAGTCCCCGTATCATTTTGCTTTCCTTCATAAATTGGGTTACAAATAAAAACACCTTGAGAAAAAAAAGAACATTGGAAAAAAATCTTGGAAGAATGGAAAGCGATCACAAAATGGATGCGCAAAAATCTCAGTTGAGAAGCACTCAAAGAGGAGCACCTCACAACTGAAAGAACCCAAAATAGATGCACTTATGTCAAGATAAAAACGTTGTTTCCATTGATGTCAATACAATTGGAATTCACAAGAATGTTCCCAAAAAATAATTGAAGAAAACAAGCCAACAAGTAGCATAAAAAGAATATATTATTCCAAAAGGGTCTTGCTCATGCAGAGGTAATGCCAAAAGAACTACCCCAACTAGTAGCACTTACTGCTTTAATAACACTAGTCAGTGCTTATGTTTGAGAATTCTTACTAACAGTCCCCGAATCATCTTGCTTTCCGTCATAAATTGGGTTACAATAAAAACACCTTGAGAAAAAAAAGAACATTGGAAACAAATCAACAAACACAGCCCCAACAAGAAGCACTTACTGCAGGAAATATTCAAGTCAGTGCATTTTTTTGGGTTGTGTTCATGGAAAATCTCGATGGAGAATGGCAAACGAACACAAATGGATGCCGAAAAATCTCAGTGAGAAGCAACTCGAAGAGGAGCACCTTACAACTGAAAGAACCGAAAAGAGATGCACTTATGTCAAGATAAAAACTTGTTGTTTCCATTTGATGTCAATACAATTGAATTCACAAGGATGTTCCAAAAAAATAATTGAAAAAACAAAGCCAATAAGTGGCATAAAGAGAATGTAACATTCTAAAAGGGTCTCGCTCATGCAGAGGTAATGCCAAAAGAACTACCCCAACAAGTAGCACTTACTGCCTTAATAACACTAGTCAGTGCTAACGTTTGAGAATTCTTTCTAACAGTCCCAGAATCATTTTGCTTTCCTTCATAAATTGGGTTACAAATAAAAACACCTTGAGAAAAAAAAGAACATTGGAAACAAATCAACAAACACAACCCCAACAAAAAGCACTTACTGAGGAAATACTCAAATTCAGTGCATTTGTTTGGGTTGTGTTCATGGAAAATCTAGGAGAACGGAAAGCGATCACAAATGGATAATCAAAAATCTCAGTTGAGAAGCAACTCAAAGAGGATTACCTCACAACAGAGAGAACCCAAAATAGATGCACTTATGTCAAGATAAAAACTTGTTGTTTCCATTTGATGTCAATACAATTGGAGTTCACAAGGATGTTCCAAAAAAAATAATTGAAGAAAACAAAGCCAACAAGTGGCATAAAGAGAATGTAACATTCTAAAAGGGTCTTGCTCATGCAGAGGTAATGCCAAAAGAACTACCCCAACAAGTAGCACTTACTGCCTTAATAACACAAGTCAGTGCTAACGTTTGAGAATTCTTTCTAACAGTCCCCGAATCATTTTGCTTTCCTTAATAAATTGGGTTACAAATAAAAAACACCATGAGAAAAAAAAGAACATTGGAAACAAATCAACAAACACAACCCCAACAAAAAGCACTTACTGCAGGAAATATTCAAGTCAGTGCGTTTGTTTGGGTTGTGTTCATAGAAAAATCTCCAAGGAGAATGGCAAACGAACACAAATGGATGCCGAAAAATCTCAGTTGAGAATCAACTCAAAGAGGAGCACCTTAAAAAGCGAAATCAATACATCCACATTTTGTGAGCATTATTATGGACATTTACCAAACAAACTATGAAAGCCCAAAGAACTACCCCAATAAGTCGCACTTCGTGGAGAAAGAAGACAAGTCAGTACAAATGTTTCAGTCAATTTGCTGACCAAGATGCCCACTCATCTTGATTGCTGTCCACATATTGGACTGGCTTAAAAACAAGTCAGGAAGACACAAACGACGACCTTCCAAACACAGCCACAGTTTGAACATTTAAGTGATTGAGGCTACAGTCATATCACACCACTCACTATGTAGGCATATCCAGGTGGACTTATCTGTATGACGGCCCCAACAAGAACTACTTACTGTTGCTAAATCTTAGTCGACTGCTCAAGTTAGGTAGACCAATAAGGAAGCGATGACTTTCCTTGATGATTGCTGATTTATCAATGGATGATTCCTCCCTGGCTAATGTTGCCTCCGTTGGAGGCTGGAGAAGCAGTATCTCAACCAGAGGGATGCATTGAAATAAAGATTTTAACCATTGAATCTCATATCCGCCTTACATGAAAACGACTCTGTTTGAGTGGTCCGCATGCCCGGAATGTGTTGCAGTTCCCTTTTATCGATGAATGGGCTCTAATCTTTTTCAATTGGTGAGATCGTTATCACCAGTATCAATTGTCTGTCTGAAACTCATAACTGAGAGAACTCAAAATAGATGCACTTATGTTAACATAAAAGGTTGTTGTTTCCATTTGATGTCAAGAAAAGAGGAATTATGAATCAACAAACACAACCCCAACAAAATTCACTTACTGCAGGTAATATTCAAATCAGTGCGTTTGTTTGGGTTGTGTTCATGGAAAATCTCGAAGGAGAATGGCAAACGAACACAAATGGATGCCGAAAAATCTCAGTTGAGAAGCAACTCAAAGAGGAGCACCTCACAACTGAAAGAACCGAAAAGAGATGCACTTATGTCAAGATAAAAACTTGTTGTTTCCATTTGATGTCAATACAATTGGAATTCACAAGGATGTTCCAAAAAAATAATTGAAGAAAACAAAGCCAACAAGTGGCATAAAGAGAGTGTATAATTCTAAAAGGGTCTTGCTCATGCAGAGGTAATGCCAAAAGAACTACCCCAACAAGTAGCACTTACTGCCTTAATAACACAAGTCAGTGCTAATGTTTGAGAATTCTTTCTAACAGTCCCCGAATCATTTTGCTTTCCTTCATAAATTGGGTTACAAATAAAAAACACCATGAGAAAAAAAAGAACATTGGAAACAAATCAACAAACACAACCCCAACAAAAAGCACTTACTGAAGGAAATACTCAAATTCAGTGCATTTGTTTGGGTTGTGTTCATGGAAAATCTAGGAGAACGGAAAGCGATCACAAATGGATAATCAAAAATCTCAGTTGAGAAGCAACTCAAAGAGGAGCACTTCACAACTGAAAGAACCCAAAATAGATGCACTTATCTCAAGATAAAAACTTGTTGTTTCCATTTGATGTCAATACAATTGGAGTTCACAAGGATGTTCCCAAAAAAATAATTGAAGAAAACAAAGCCAACAAGTGGCATAAAGAGAATGTAACATTCTAAAAGGGTCTTGCTCATGCAGAGGTAATGCCAAAAGAACTACCCCAACAAGTAGCACTTACTGCCTTAATAACACTAGTCAGTGCTAATGTTTGAGAATTCTTTCTAACAGTCCCGATCATTTTGCTTTCCTTTAAATTGGGTTACAAATAAAAACACCTTGAGAAAAAAAAAGAACATTGGAAACAAAATCTTGGAGAATGGAAAGCGATCACAAATGGATGCGCAAAAATCTCAGTTGAGAAGCAACTCAAAGAGGAGCACCTCACAACTGAAAGAACCCAAAATAGATGCACTTATGTCAAGATAAAAAATGTTTCCATTTGATGTCAATACAATTGGAATTCACAAGAATGTTCCCAAAAAAAATAATTGAAGAAAACAAAGCCAACAAGTAGCATAAAAAGAATATATATTCCAAAAGGGTCTTGCTCATGCAGAGGAGAGGTAATGCCAAAAGAACTACCCAACTAGTAGCACTTACTGCTTTAATAACACTAGTCAGTGCTTATGTTTGAGAATTCTTACTAACAGTCCCCGAATCATCTTGCTTTCCGTCATAAATTGGGTTACAAATAAAAACACCTTGAGAAAAAAAAAGAACATTGGAAACAAATCAACAAACACAGCCCCAACAAGAAGCACTTACTGCAGGAAATATTCAAGTCAGTGCATTTGTTTGGGTTGTGTTCATGGAAAATCTCGATGGAGAATGGCAAACGAACACAAATGGATGCCGAAAAATCTCAGTTGAGAAGCAACTCGAAGAGGAGCACCTTACAACTGAAAGAACCGAAAAGAGATGCACTTATGTCAAGATAAAAACTTGTTGTTTCCATTTGATGTCAATACAATTGGAATTCACAAGGATGTTCCAAAAAAATAATTGAAGAAAACAAAGCCAATAAGTGGCATAAAGAGAATGTAACATTCTAAAAGGGTCTTGCTCATGCAGAGGTAATGCCAAAAGAACTACCCCAACAAGTAGCACTTACTGCCTTAATAACACTAGTCAGTGCTAACGTTTGAGAATTCTTCTAACAGTCCCAGAATCATTTTGCTTCCTTCATAAATTGGGTTACAAATAAAAACACCTTGAGAAAAAAAAAGAACATTGGAAACAAATCAACAAACACAACCCCAACAAAAAGCACTTACTGAAGGAAATACTCAAATTCAGTGCATTGTTTGGGTTGTGTTCATGGAAAATCTAGGAGAACGGAAAGCGATCACAAATGGATAATAAAAATCTCAGTTGAGAAGCAACTCAAAGAGGATTACCTCACAACAGAGAGAACCCAAAATAGATGCACTTATGTCAAGATAAAAACTTGTGTTTCCATTTGATGTCAATACAATTGGAGTTCACAAGGATGTTCCAAAAAAAATAATTGAAGAAAACAAAGCCAACAAGTGGCATAAAGAGAATGTAACATTCTAAAAGGGTCTTGCTCATGCAGAGGTAATGCCAAAAGAACTACCCCAACAAGTAGCACTTACTGCCTTAATAACACAAGTCAGTGCTAATGTTTGAGAATTCTTTCTAACAGTCCCAGAATCATTTTGCTTTCCTTCATAAATTGGGTTACAAATAAAAACACCTTGAGAAAAAAAAGAACATTGGAAACAAATCAACAAACACAACCCCAACAAAAAGCACTTACTGCAGGAAATATTCAAGTCAGTGCGTTTGTTGGGTGTGTTCATAGAAAAATCTCCAAGGAGAATGGCAAACGAACACAAATGGATGCCGAAAAATCTCAGTTGAGAATCAACTCAAAGAGGAGCACCTTAAAAAGCGAAATCAATACATCCACATTTTGTGAGCATTATTATGGACATTTACCAAACAAACTATGAAAGCCCAAAGAACTACCCCAATAAGTCGCACTTCGTGGAGAAAGAAGACAAGTCAGTACAAATGTTTCAGTCAATTTGCTGACCAAGATGCCCACTCATCTTGATTGCTGTCCACATATTGGACTGGCTTGAAAAACAAGTCAGGAAGACACAAACGACGACCTTCCAAACACAGCCACAGTTTGAACATTTAAGTGATTGAGGCTACAGTCATATCACACCACTCACTATGTAGGCATATCCAGGTGGACTTATCTGTATGACGGCCCCAACAAGAACTACTTACTGTTGCTAAATCTTAGTCGACTGCTCAAGTTAGGTAGACCAATAAGGAAGCGATGAGTTCCTTGATGATTGCTGATTTTCAATGGATGATTCCCCTGGCTAATGTTGCCTCCGTTGGAGGCTGGAGAAGCGGTATCTCATCCAGAGGGATGCATTGAAATAAAGATTTTAGCCATTGAATCTCATATCCGCCTTACATGAAAACGACTCTGTTGAGTGGTCCGCATGCCCGGAATGTGTTGCAGTTCCCTTTTATCGATGAATGGGCTCTAATCATTTTCAATTGGTGAGATCGTTATCACCAGTATCAATTGTCTGTCTGAAACTCATAACTGAGAGAACCCAAAATAGATGCACTTATGTTAACATAAAAGGTTGTTGTTTCCATTTGATGTCAAGAAAAGAGGAATTATGAATCAACAAACACAACCCCAACAAAATGGACTTACTGCAGGTAATATTCAAATCAGTGCGTTTGTTTGGGTGTGTTCATGGAAAATCTCGAAGGAGAATGGAAACGAAACACAAATGGATGCCGAAAAATCTCAGTTGAGAATCAACTCAAAGAGGAGTACCTCAGAACAGAGAGAACCTAAAATAGATGCACTTATGTTAACATAAAAGGTTGTTGTTTCCATTTGATGTCAATACAATTGGAATTCACAAGGATCTTCCCCCAAAAAATAATTGAAGAGAAAACAAAGCCAACAAGTGGCATAAAGATCATAAATTTCCAAAAAGGTCTTGTTCATGCAGAGGTAATGCCAAAAGAACTACCCCAACAAGTAGTTCACCTCACCACCTCACAACTGTGAAAACCTAAAATAGATGCACTTATGTCAACATGAAAAGTTGTTGTTTCCATTTGACGTCAATACAATTGGAGCACGAGGATGTTCCAAAAAAAATAACGAAAGAAAACGAAGCCAACAAGTAGCATAAAAAGAATAAAACATTCCAAAAGGGTCTGCTCATGCAGAGGAAATGCAAAAGAACCACCCCAACAAGTAGCACTTACTGCCTGAATAACCCAAGTCAGCGCTCTGTTTGAGAATTTGCTAACAGTCACCATTCATCTTGGTTTCCTTGAAAAAGCTGATTGCTAATAAAAACACCTTGAGAAAAAAAAAGAACATTGGAAACAAATCAACAAACAGAGACCCAACAAAAAGCACTTACTGCCAGGAAATATTCAAGTCAGTGCGTTTGTTTGGGTTGTGTTCATGGAAAATTTCGAAGGAGAATGGCAAACGAACACAAATGGATGCCGAAAAATCTCAGCTGAGAATCAACTCAAAGAGGAGCACCTCACAACTGAAAGAACCCAAAATAGATGCACTTATGTCAAGATAAAAAACTTGTGTTTCCATTTGATCTCAATACAATTGGAGTTCACAAGGATGTTCCAAAAAAATAATTGAGAAAAAACAAACAAGGCAACAAGTGGCATAAAGAGAATGTAACATTCTAAAAGGGTCTTGCTCATGCAGAGGTAATGCCAAAAGAACTACCCCAACAAGTAGCACTTACTGCCTTAAAACACAAAGTCAGTGCTAATGTTTGAGAATTTTCTAACAGTCCCAGAATCATTTTGCTTTCCTTCATAAATTGGGTTACAAATAAAAACACCTTGAGAAAAAAAAAGAACATTGGAAACAAATCAACAAACACAACCCCAACAAAAAGCACTTACTGCAGGAAATATTCAAGTCAGTGCGTTTGTTTGGGTTGTGTTCATAGACAAATCTCCAAGGAGAATGGCAAACGAACACAAATGGATGCCGAAAAATCTCAGTTGAGAAGCAACTCAAAGAGGAGCACCTCACAACTGAAAGAACCCAAAATAGATGCACTTATGTCAAGATAAAAACTTGTTTCCATTTGATGTCAATACAATTGGAATTCACAAGAATGTTCCAAAAAAACAATTGAAGAAAACAAAGCCAACAAGTGGCATGAAGAGAGTGTATAATTCTAAAAGGGTCTTGTCATGCAGAGGTAATGCCAAAAGAACTACCCCAACAAGTAGCACTTACTGCCTTAATAACACAAGTCAGTGCTTAATGTTTGAGAATTCTTTCTAACAGTCCCCGAATCATTTTGCTTTCCTTCATAAATTGGGTTACAAATAAAAAACACCATGAGAAAAAAAAGAACATTGGAAACAAATCAACAAACACAACCCCAACAAAATGCACTTACTGCAGGTAATATTCAAATCAGTGCGTTTGTTTGGGTTGTGTTCATGGAAAATCTCGAAGGAGAATGGCAAACGAACACAAATGGATGCCGAAAAATCTCAGTTGAGAATCAACTCAAAGAGGAGTACCTCAGAACAGAGAGAACCTAAAATAGATGCACTTATGTTAACATAAAAGGTTGTTGTTTCCATTTGATGTCAATACAATTGGAATTCACAAGGATCTTCCCCCAAAAAATAATTGAAGAAAACAAAGCCAACAAGTGGCATAAAGATCATATAATATCCAAAAGGTCTTGTTCATGCAGAGGTAATGCCAAAAGAACTACCCCAACAAGTAGTTTACCTCACCACCTCACAAACTGAATGAAAACCTAAAATAGATGCACTTATGTCAACATGAAAAGTTGTTGTTTCCATTTGACGTCAATACAATTGGAGTTCACGAGGATGTTCCAAAAAAATAACGAAAGAAAACGAAGCCAACAAGTAGCATAAATAGAATAAAAAAACATTCCAAAAAGGTCTTGCTCATGCAGCAGAGGAAATGCCAAAAGAACCACCCCAACAAGTAGCACTTACTGCCTTAATAACCAAAGTCAGCGCTCTTGTTTGAGAATTCTTGCTAACAGTCACCCAATTCATTCTTGGTTTCCTTGAAAAGCTGGTTGCTAATAAAAACACCTGAGAAGAAAAAAAAAGAACATTGGAAACAAATCAACAAACACAGCCCCAAACAAAAAGCACTTACTGCAGGAAAATTCAAGTCAGTGCGTTTGTTTGGGTGTGTTCATGGAAAATTCGAAGGAGAATGGCAAACGAACACAAATGGATGCCGAAAAATCTCAGCTGAGAATCAACTCAAAGAGGATTACCTCACAACAGAGAGAACCCAAAATAGATGCACTTATGTCAAGATAAAAACTTGTTGTTTCCATTTGATGTCAATACAATTGGAGTTCACAAGGATGTTCCAAAAAAAATAATTGAAGAAAACAAAGCCAACAAGTGGCATAAAGAGAATGTAACATTCTAAAAGGGTCTTGCTCATGCAGAGGTAATGCCAAAAGAACTACCCCAACAAGTAGCACTTACTGCCTTAATAACACAAGTCAGTGCTAATGTTTGAGAATTCTTTCTAACAGTCCCAGAATCATTTTGCTTTCCTTCATAAATTGGGTTACAAATAAAAACACCTTGAGAAAAAAAAAGAACATTGGAAACAAATCAACAAACACAACCCCAACAAAATGCACTTACTGCAGGTAATATTCAAATCAGTGCGTTTGTTTGGGCTGTGTTCATGGAAAATCTCGAAGGAGAATGGCAAACGAACACAAATGGATGCCGAAAAATCTCAGTTGAGAATCAACTCAAAGAGGAGCACCTTAAAAAGCGAAATCAATACATCCACATTTTGTAAGCATTATTATGGACATTTACCAAACAAACTATGAAAGCCCAAGGAACTACCCCAATAAGTCGCACTTCGTGGAGAAAGAAGACAAGTCAGTACAAATGTTTCAGTCAATTTGCTGACCAAGATGCCCACTCATCTTGATTGCTGTCCACATATTGGACTGGCTTGAAAAACAAGTCAGGAAGACACCATACGACGACCTTCCAAACACAGCCACAGTTTGAACATTTAAGTGATTGAGGCTACAGTCATATCACACCACTCACTATGTAGGCATATCCAGGTGGACTTATCTGTATGACGGCCCCAACAAGAACTACTTACTGTTGCTAAATCTTAGTCGACTGCTCAAGTTAGGTAGACCAATAAGGAAGCGATGACTTTCCTTGATGATTGCTGATTTATCAATGGATGATTCCTCCCTGGCTAATGTGCCTCCGTTGGAGGCTGGAGAGAAGCGGTATCTCATCCAGAGGGATGCATTGAAATAAAGATTTTAGCCATTGAATCTCATATCCGCCTTACATGAAAACGACTCTGTTTGAGGGGTTCCGCATGCCCGGAATGTGTTGCAGTTCCCTTTATCGATGAATGGGCTCTAATCATTTTCAATTGGTGAGATCGTTATCACCAGTATCAATTGTCTGTCTGAAACTCATAACTGAGAGAACCCAAAATAGATGCACTTATGTTAACATAAAAGGTTGTTGTTTCCATTTGATGTCAAGAAAAGAGGAATTATGAATCAACAAACACAACCCCAACAAAATGGACTTACTGCAGGTAATATTCAAATCAGGTGCGTTTGTTTGGGTTGTGTTCATGGAAAATCTCGAAGGAGAATGGCAAACGAACACAAATGGATG
Organism: Syngnathoides biaculeatus; assembly: GCF_019802595.1. Taxonomy (NCBI): domain Eukaryota; kingdom Metazoa; phylum Chordata; class Actinopteri; order Syngnathiformes; family Syngnathidae; genus Syngnathoides; species Syngnathoides biaculeatus. Next base: position 34,726,842 of record NC_084644.1, read on the forward strand.
CCGAAAAATCTCAGTTGAGAAGCAACTCAAAGAGGAGCACCTCACAACTGAAAGAACCGAAAAGAGATGCACTTATGTCAAGATAAAAACTTGTTGTTTCCATTTGATGTCAATACAATTGGAATTCACAAGAATGTTCCAAAAAAAAATAATGAAGAAAACAAAGCCAACAAGTGGCATAAAGAGAATGCAACATTCTAAAAGGGTCTTGCTCATGCAGAGGTAATGCCAAAAGAACTACCCCAACAAGTAGCACTTACTGCTTTAATAACACTAGTCAGTGCTAACGTTTGAGAATTCTTTCTAACAGTCCCAGAATCATTTTGCTTTCCTTCATAAATTGGGTTACAAATAAAAACACTTGAGAAAAAAAAAAGAACATTGGAAACAAATCAACAAAAACAAACCCCAACAAAAAGCACTTACTGCAGGAAATATTCAAGTCAGTGCATTTGTTTGGGTTGTGTTCATGGAAAATCTCGAAGGAGAATGGCAAACGAACACAAATGGATGCCGAAAAATCTCAGTTGAGAAGCAACTCAAAGAGGAGCACCTCACAACTGAAAGAACCGAAAAGAGATGCACTTAGGTCAAGATAAAAACTTGTTGTTTCCATTTGATGTCAATACAATTGGAATTCACAAGGATGTTCCAAAAAAATAATTGAAGAAAACAAAGCCAACAAGTGGCATAAAGAGAATGTAACATTCTAAAAGGGTCTTGCTCATGCAGAGGTAATGCCTAAAGAACTACCCCAAGAATTAGCACTTACTGCCTTAATAACACAAGTCAGTGCTAATGTTTGAGAATTCTTTCTAACAGTCCCCGAATCATTTTGCTTTCCTTCATAAATTGGGTTACAAATAAAAAACACCATGAGAAAAAAAAGAACATTGGAAACAAATCAACAAACACAACCCCAACAAAAAGCACTTACTGAAGGAAATACTTAATTCAGTGCATTTGTTTGGGTAGTGTTCATGGAAAATCTAGGAGAACGGAAAGCGATCACAAATGGATAATCAAAAATCTCAGTTGAGAAGCAACTCAAAGAGGAGCACCTCACAACTGAAAGAACCCAAAATAGATGCACTTATGTCAAGATAAAAACTTGTTGTTTCCATTTGATGTCAATACAATTGGATTTCACAAGGATGTTCCAAAAAAAATTACTAAAGAAAACAAAGCCAACAAGTAGCATAAAAAGAATATATTATTCCAAAAGGGTCTTGCTCATGCAGAGGTAATGTCAAAAGAACTAGCCCAACAAGTAGCACTTACTGCCTTAATAACACTAGTCAGTGCTAATGTTTGAGAATTCTTTCTAACAGTCCCCGAATCATCTTGCTTTCCGTCATAAATTGGGTTACAAATAAAAACACCTTGAGAAAAAAAAAGAACATTGGAAACAAATCAACAAACACAACCCCAACAAAATTCACTTACTGCAGGTAATATTCAAATCAGTGCGTTTCTTGGGTTGTGTTCATGGAAAATCTCGAAGGAGAATGGCAAACGAACACAATGGATGCCGAAAAATCTCAGTTGAGAAGCAACTCAAAGAGGAGCACCTCACAACTGAAAGAACCGAAAAGAGATGCACTTAGGTCAAGATAAAAACTTGTTGTTTCCATTTGATGTCAATACAATTGGAATTCACAAGGATGTTCCAAAAAAATAATTGAAGAAAACAAAGCCAACAAGTGGCATAAAGAGAATGTAACGTTCTAAAAGGGTCTTGCTCATGCAGAGGTAATGCCTAAAGAACTACCCCAAGAATTAGCACTTACTGCCTTAATAACACAAGTCAGTGCTAATGTTTGAGAATTCTTTCTAACAGTCCCCGAATCATTTTGCTTTCCTTCATAAATTGGGGTACAAATAAAAAACACCATGAGAAAAAAAAGAACATTGGAAACAAATCAACAACACAACCCCAACAAAAAGCACTTACTGAAGGAAATACTTAAATTCAGTGCATTTGTTTGGGTAGTGTTCATGGAAAATCTAGGAGAACGGAAAGCGATCACAAATGGATAATCAAAAATCTCAGTTGAGAAGCAACTCAAAGAGGAGCACCTCACAACTGAAAGAACCCAAAATAGATGCACTTATGTCAAGATAAAAACTTGTTGTTTCCATTTGATGTCAATACAATTGGATTTCACAAGGATGTTCCAAAAAAAATAACTAAAGAAAACAAAGCCAACAAGTAGCATAAAAAGAATATATTATTCCAAAAGGGTCTTGCTCATGCAGAGGTAATGTCAAAAGAACTAGCCCAACAAGTAGCACTTACTGCCTTAATAACACTAGTCAGTGCTAATGTTTGAGAATTCTTACTAACAGTCCCCGAATCATCTTGCTTTCCTTCATAAATTGGGTTACAAATAAAAACACCTTGAAGAAAAAAAGAACATTGGAAAAAAATTAACAAACAACCCCAACAAAAAGCACTTACTGCGGGAAATATTCAAGTCAGTGCGTTTGTTTGGGTTGTGTTCATGGAAAATCTTGAAGGAGAATGGAAAGCGAACACGAATGAATGCCGAAAAATCTCAGTTGAGAATCATCTCAAAGAGGATTATCTCACAACAGAGAGAACCTAAACTAGATGCACTTTTCTCAGGATAAAAACTTGCTGTTTCCATTTGATGTCAATACAATTGGAGTTCACAAGGATGTTGCAAAAAAAATAACTAAAGAAAACAAAGCCAACAAGTAGCATAAAAAGTATATATTATTCCAAAGGGTCTTGCTCATGCAGAGGTAATGCCAAAAGAACAACCCCAACAAGTAGCACTTACTGCCTGAATAACACAAGTCAGCGGTCTTGTTTGAGAATTCTTGCTAACAATCACCCATTCATTTTGGTTTACTTCAAAAGCTGGATTGCAAATAAAAATAGCTTGAGAAAAAAGGAACATTGGAAATAAATCAACAAAAACAACCCCAGTAAAAAGCACTTACTGAAGGAAATACTCATATTCAGTGTATTTGTTTGGGTTGTGTTCATGGAAAATCTAGGAGAATGGAAAGCGATCACAAATGGAGCTCAAAAATCTCAGTTGAGAAGCAACTCAAAGACGAGCACCTCACAACTGAAAGAATCCAAAATAGATGCACTTATGTCAAGATAAAAACTTGTTGTTTCCATTTGATTTCAATACAATTGGAATTCACGAGGATGTTCCCAAAAAAATAATTGAAGAAAAAAAAGCCAACAAGTGGCATAAAGAGAATGTAACATTCTAAAAGGGTCTTGCTCATGCAAAGGTAATGCCAAAAGAACTACCCTAACAAGTAGCACTTACTGCCTTAATAACACAAGTCAGTGCTAATGTTTGAGAATTCTTTCTAACAGTCCCCGAATCATTTTGCTTTCCTTCATAAATTGGGTTACAAATAAAAAACACCATGAGAAAAAAAAGAACATTGGAAACAAATCAACAAACACAACCCCAACAAAAAGCACTTACTGAAGGAAATACTTAAATTCAGTGCATTTGTTTGGGTAGTGTTCATGGAAAATCTAGGAGAACGGAAAGCGATCACAAATGGATAATCAAAAATCTCAGTTGAGAAGCAACTCAAAGAGGAGCACCTCACAACTGAAAGAACCCAAAATAGATGCACTTATGTCAAGATAAAAACTTGTTGTTTCCATTTGATGTCAATACAATTGGATTTCACAAGGATGTTCCAAAAAAAATTACTAAAGAAAACAAAGCCAACAAGTAGCATAAAAAGAATATATTATTCCAAAAGGGTCTTGCTCATGCAGAGGTAATGTCAAAAGAACTAGCCCAACAAGTAGCACTTACTGCCTTAATAACACTAGTCAGTGCTAATGTTTGAGAATTCTTACTAACAGTCCCCGAATCATCTTGCTTCCCTTCATAAATTGGGTTACAAATAAAAACACCTTGAGGAAAAAAAGAACATTGGAAACAAATCAACAAACACAACCCCAACAAAAAGCACTTACTGCGGGAAATATTCAAGTCAGTGCGTTTGTTTGGGTTGTGTTCATGGAAAATCTTGAAGGAGAATGGAAAGCGAACACGAATGAATGCCGAAAAATCTCAGTTGAGAATCAACTCAAAGAGGATTATCTCACAACAGAGAGAACCTAAAATAGATGCACTTATCTCAAGATAAAAACTTGTTGTTTCCATTTGATGTCAATACAATTGGAGTTCACAAGGATGTTGCAAAAAAAATAACTAAAGAAAACAAAGCCAACAAGTAGCATAAAAAGTATATATTATTCCAAAGGGTCTTGCTCATGCACAGGTAATGCCAAAAGAACAACCCCAACAAAAAGCACTTATTGCCTGAATAACACAAGTCAGCGGTTTTGTTTGAGAATTCTTGCTAACAATCACCCATTCATCTTGGTTTACTTCAAAAGCTGGATTGCAAATAAAAATAGCTTGAGAAAAAAGGAACATTGGAAATAAATCAACAAAAACAACCCCAGTAAAAAGCACTTACTGAAGGAAATACTCATATTCAGTGTATTTGTTTGGGTTGTGTTCATGGAAAATCTTGGAGAATGGAAAGCGATCACAAATGGATGCTCAAAAATCTCAGTTGAGAAGCAACTCAAAGACGAGCACCTCACAACTGAAAGAATCCAAAATAGATGCACTTATGTCAAGATAAAAACTTGTTGTTTCCATTTGATGTCAATACAATTGGAATTCACGAGGATGTTCCCCAAAAAAAAAAAAAAAAGAAAACGAAGCCAACAAGTCGCATAAAAAGAATATATTATTCCAAAAGGGTCTTGCTCATGCAGAGGTAATGCCAAAAGAACTACCCCAACAAGTAGCACTTACTGCATGAATAACACAAGTCAGCGCTCTTGTTTGAGAATTCTTGCTAACAGTCACCCATTCATCTTGGTTTCCTTGAAAAGCTGGATTGCAAATAAAAATAGCTTGAGAAAAAAGGAACATTGGAAATAAATCAACAAAAACAACCCCAGCAAAAAGCACTTACTGAAGGAAATACTCAAATTCAGTGCATTTGCTCTGGTTGTGTTCATGGAAAATCTAGGAGAATGGAAAGCGATCACAAATGGATGCTCAAAAATCTCAGTTGAGAAGCAACTCAAAGAGGAGCACCTCACAACTGAAAGAACCCAAAATAGATGCACTTATGTCAAGATAAAAACTTGTTGTTTCCATTTGATGTCAATACAATTGGAGTTCACAAAGATGTTGCAAAAAAAATAACTAAAGAAAACAAACCCAACAAGTAGCATAAAGAGAATGTAACATTCTAAAAGGGTCTTGCGCATGCCGAGGTCATGCCAAAAGAACTACCCCAACAAGTAGCACTTACTGCCTTAATAACACTAGTCAGTGCTAATGTTTGAGAATTCTTGCTAACAGTCACCCATTCATCTTGGTTTACTTCAAAAGCTGGATTGCAAATAAAAATAGCTTGAGAAAAAAGGAACATTGGAAATAAATCAACAAAAACAACCCCAGCTAAAAGCACTTACCGAAGGAAATACTCAAATTCAGTGCATTTGTTTGGGTTGTGTTCATGGAAAATCTAGGAGAACGGAAAGCGATCACAAATGGATAATCAAAAATCTCAGTTGAGAAGCAACTCAAAGAGGAGCACCTCACAACTGCAAGAACCCAAAATAGATGCACTTATCTCAAGATAAAAACTTGTTGTTTCCATTTGATGTCAATACAATTGGAATTCACAAGGATGTTCCAAAAAAAATAATTGAAGAAAACAAAGCCAACAAGTGGCATAAAGAGAATGCAACATTCTAAAAGGGTCTTGCTCATGCAGAGGTAATGCCAAAAGAACTACCCCAACAAGTAGCACTTACTGCTTTAATAACACTAGTCAGTGCTTATGTTTGAGAATTCTTACTAACAGTCCCCGAATCATCTTGCTTTCCTTCATAAATTGGGTTACAAATAAAAACACCTTGAGAAAAAAAAGAACATTGGAAACAAATCAACAAACACAACCCCAACAAAAAGCACTTACTGCAGGAAATATTCAAGTCAGTGCGTTTGTTTGGGTTGTGTTCATGGAAAATCTCGAAGGAGAATGGCAAACGAACACAAATGGATGCCGAAAAATCTCAGTTGAGAAGCAACTCAAAGAGGAGCACCTCACAACAGAAAGAACCCAAAATAGATGCACTTATGTCAAGCTAAAAACTTGTTTCCATTTGATGTCAATACAATTGGAATTCACAAGGATGTTCCCAAAAAAATAATTGAAGAAAACAAAGCCAACAAGTGGCATAAAGAGAATGTAACATTCTAAAAGAGCCTTGCTCATGCAGAGGTAATGCCAAAAGAACTACCCCAACAAGTAGCACTTACTGCCTTAATAACATTAGTCAGTGCTAATGTTTGAGATTTCTTCCTAACAGTCCCCCAATCAACTTGGTTTCCTTCATAAATTGGGTGACAAATACAAACAGCTTGAGAAAAAAAGAACATTGGAAAAAAATCAACAAACACAACTCCAACAAAAAGCACTTACTGCAGGAAATAATCAAGCCAGTGCATTTTTTTTTTGGGTTGTGTTCATGGAAAATCTTGAAGGAGAATGGAAAGCGAATACAAATGGCTATTGAAAAGTCTCAGTTTAGAAGCAAGTTGAAGAAAACCACTTAGAACAACAAAATTAATACTTGCACTGACTTGCATGTGGTAATCATGATAAATGATCAACATTTCCCAAACGTGACATAAAAACCCCAAGAGCTACCCTAACAAACAGCAGTTACTGGATAAAGAACATAAGCCATGCTCATATTTAAGTAATCTTCCTGACAAAGTTGCCCATTCACCTTGGTTCGTGTCCACATGTTGGATTGGCTTGAAGAACAACTCAGGAAGACACAAGGAAGATCCTTCAAAACACACGTACAGTTTCAGAAGCATTATTGCAACTAGAACTACACATTCTATTTGCATGAACTGCCTTAAGAACACAAGTCAGTGGTCATGTTGAAGTATTCTTGCTGACAGTCACCCATTGTTCTTGGTTTCTGGAAAACATAGGTTTGCTAGAAAAATAGCTCCAGAAAAACAGAACATTGGAAACAAATCAGGAAGCATAGCGCTGACATAAACTACTTACTGGAGAAAAAAATTCAAGTCATGGCAGATTTGGGTTTGTGTTCATGGAAAACGTAGAGAGAAACTGGACAGCGATCACAAACACTTGCTGAAAAATCTCAGGCAAGAGGCAAGTCAAAGAAGAGCACCTAGAACAGCAAAATGAGCGCTTCCAAATTTGGTGATCATGATTCATGAGCGACATTTACCAAGCATACTATAGAAGCCAAAAGAATAACCCCAACTCGTAGCACTTACTGAATAAAGAACACGAGTCAGCGCTCATGTTTGAGAATTCTTTCTAACAGTCCCCCATTCATCTTGGTTTCCTTCAAAAACTGGATTGCAAATAAAAATAGCTTGAGAAAAAAGAACATTGGAAATAAATCAACAAACACAACCCCAACAAAAAGCTCTTACTGCAGGAAATAATCTAGTCGGTTCATTTGTTTGTGGTGTGTTCATGGAAAATCGAGAAGGAGAATGGAAAGCGAACACAAATGGATGCTGAAAAATCTCAGCTGAGAAGCAACTCAAAGAGGAGCACCGAGAAAAGCAAAATCAACACATCCACATTTTGTGAGCATGTATTATTATCGACATTTACCAAACATGATAAAAAAACCCAAGACCTGATGGAAAGCAAACACAAATGGATGCTGAAAAATCTCAGTTCAGAAGTTCAAAGAGGAGCACCTAGCAAAATCAACACATCCACATTTTGTGAGCATGATTTATGATCAACATTTACCAAACATGATATAAAAACCCAAGACCTACCCTAACAAACAGCACTTACTGGATAAAGAACATAAGCCATGCTAATGTTTAAGTCATCTTGATGACAAAATTGCCCATTCACCTTGGTTCGTGTTGTAGGGATTTGCGAGTTTGGACCCTACGCGTGAATATATGACAAATGATTAGAAAAAGTTAACAGCAAATGGATTTATTTCAAAGGAATGTGCAGTACGGGTCTTATCTAGGTAACTGCCGCACACGAGACATGTGTCTTCTGGCAGGATAGCCAAAGAAGAAGACAAAAGCTGCCCAGTAACACACAGTTTTTATGTGTATGGGTCCACGGTAGAAGTGGCTGCCCTCCAGCAGTCAGATCCTGGGCCGGGATGGTAACTTTCCGCTCCTTATTTAGTGTCCTTCGTCTCCACGGCAACGCCTGGGAGACGAGGATGGTGCCAGCCGGTTTTCTGCGTACAAAGATCAAGGACAACCACCGGCTACACAACACATCCTTGTCTGATTAGCAAAAGGGCAACATTTAATCCGTTGATTAAATGTACAAGGTCATATTTAAGCAAATAATGAAACAAACACTAAATGCAGGAAATAATCAAGTCATTGCATTTGTTTGCGTTGTGTTAATGGAAAATCTTGAAGGAGAATGGAAAGCGAACACAAATGGATGCTGAAACATATCACGTGAGAAGCAACTTGAAGAAAACCACTTAGAACAGCAAAATTAATACTTGCACATGTGATCATCATCATAAATGATCAACATTTACCAAAAAACTCAAGACCTACCCAACAAACAGCACTTGCTGGATAAAGAACATAAGTCATGCTAATGTGAGAGTAATCTTGATGACAAAGTTGCCCATTCACCTTGGTTCGTGTCCACATGTTGGATTGGCTTGAAGAACAACTCAGGAAGACACAAAACAGAACCTTGAAAACACACACGCAGTTTGAGAAGCACTATTGCAACAAGAACTACACGTTCTAGTTGCACGAACTGCCTTAAGAACACAAGTCAGTGGCCATGTTGAAATAATCTTGCTGACAGTACCCATTGTTGTTGCTTTCTGGAAAACATAGGTTTGCTAGAAAAATAGCTCCAGAAAAACAGAACATTGGAAACAAATCAGGAAACATAGCCCTGACAAAAACTACTTACTGGAGGAAAAATTCAAGTCAATGCAGTTTTGGGTTTGTGTTCATGAAAAATGCAGAGAGAAACTGGATAGCGATCACAAACACTTTCTGAAAAATCTCAGGCAAGAGGCAACTCAAAGAAGAGCACCTCGAACAGCAAAATGAGCGCTTCCAAATTTGGTGATCATGATTTATGAGCGACATTTACCAAGCATAGTATAGAAGCCAAAAGAACGACCACGTCAGGTAGCACTTACTGAATAAATAACACGAGTCAGCGCTCATTTTTGAGAATTATTGCTAACAGTCACCCATTCATCTTGGTTTCCTTCAAAAATTGGATTGCAAATGAAAATAGCTTGAGAAAAAAAGAACATTGGAAATAAATCAACAAACACAACCCCAACAAAAAGCACTTACTGCAGGAAATATTCAAGTCAGTGCATTTGTTTGGGTTGTGTTCATGGAAAATCTAGGAGAATGGAAAGCGAACATAAATGGATGGTGAAAAATTTCAGTTGAGAAGCAACTCAAAGAGGAGCACCGAGAAGAGCAAAATCAACACATCCACATTTTGTGATCATGATTTATGATCGACATTTACCACACAAACTATGAAAGCCCAAAAAACTACCCCAAGAAGTAGCACTTCGTGGAGAAAGAAGACTAGTCAGTACTCATGTTTAAGTCAACTTGCTGACCAAGATGCCCATTCATTTAGATTGGTGTCCACATATTGGACTGGCTTGAAGAACAAGTCAGGGAGACAGAAACGACAACCTTCCAAACACAGGCACAGTTTGAGCATTTAAGTGATCTAGGCTACAGTCATATTACAGCACTGTGTTGGCATATCCAGGTGTATTTGTCTGTATGACTGCCCTCACAAGAAGTACTTACCGTTGCTAAATCTCAGTCGACTGCTCAAATTAGGTAGACCAATAAGGAAGCAATTACTTTCCTTGATGATTGCATTGGAGGGTGGAGAAGTGGTATCTCATCCAGAGGTAACCACTGAAATAAAGATTTTAGCCATTGAATGTCATATCCGTCATACATGCCATATATTATCAATTATCAAGTATATTTTCAAAACCGGCAATTACCTGATCAGCCAGTTTATACTCATCTGGGACACCACGGGGGACGCCAATAGCATCAATGTAGGTGGGGTCGTCAGCACCGACCCAGGTAGGTTTGGACATACATGAATGGTGTAATAGGCCAAGAGTTTCCTTGAAGTGTTCAGGAGCAACTGCCAGATCATCTCGGGTGACAGGAACAACGCAAATGGACAAAAGTCAAGTTCGTCATGAACATTTGCCTGTACTGTACCTTTGGCTGTTTTAAAGTAATTACGTTTCCATGCAGCTAGGTCCAACACAGCAGCCAAGACACCGTAAGCTGAGTCAGAATAGACCGCCAGTTCCAATGCGAGCTCGACTGCGAGCACTTCCGCTGCCTGGGCTGAGGGAGAAGATGTCAGTATGGAAGAGGAAACAGTTAAAAATTCACCTGAGGGCTGCTGCTTCTCTACGGCAACTGCCGCAGCCAAAGAGCCATTCGGCTTATGGGAACAGCAACCATCAGTGAACAGGACCCTGCCGTTTGTCAGAGGTTGGATAGAGAGATCAGCAGTTTAGTTAAAGACAAACAAGACTGCTGTTGGGGCTGCCAACAGGAGGTCATCAACATACATCAGGAGTTTACATCCATCTGGGAGTTCTCGATTCTGCAGCAATGATTTCACACGTTGATTAAAGATTCCAGGTGAATTTTCGAAGCCTTGTGGCAACCTGGTGTATTGCAAATTGTGTCCCTGATATTTGAATGCAAACAAGTGTCTAGACTTGGGTTCGAGTGGGACACAGAAGAATGCATTTGCCAAACATATCGCTGTGAAGTATTTCAAATCAGGTGTGATGGTAGACAACATTCTGTGGGGATCTGATACAGGTAACAATGGTGTGGTCGCTACATCATTAACGGCTCGCAAATCATGTGCCATACGACAAGTGTTACAATCTTCTTTTAAAACTGGCCTGAGCGGTGTACACCACGAGGAGGTGGATGTCTCCAAGACTCCAGAATTCCACAGGCCAGTGAGAGTGTCCTCCATCCCCTGGTTAGCAGCCGCAGGACAAGGATATTGAGGTCTGTAAACATGAAATCCTGGAAAAACAGTGATTTTAACGTCTAGTGTCTTAGTACAATGTCCAACATCAAAGGGTCCAGAGGACCAAATTGATTGAGGCAGTTTGTTTAACATTGACTTGGTGTCATCATTGTCAGAGTAGTCACGTCCGTGTTCTCTAGTTAGGGTCTCGTGTTCTCATATGGTGAAATTAGTTGTCGGAGGTGCGTCAGGAAAAATGATGCAGTATGCATCTGTAGATCTGGAGATCCGTACGTGAGGGAGTGGTGTGTCCTCCCAGTCAGTCATTTGAATCAGTTTTTTCACCATAGGTCCCAGTTGCCAGGCCTCATGTCCTGGAGACTGAGCGAGTGAAATGTGGGGTACTGACTCTTCCTGCATTATAAACCATGTCATTTGATCTGGTGTCAGAGACCAGGATGCCGCTACACCCTCTCTTGCTGCATATATATGTGTGGATGTAATGTCCCAAGCATCACCTTGTAATCATTCAAAGTTTTCCATGTATACTCTATCGTGTTTGCTGTCGTAAAATTTTGTGCAATGGTATGGATCTAGTGGAGGCAGGTAAGCCTGAAGAGTGTTAACCAGGACTTCCACAACAGAAATTGATGTATGAGACCAGGTTTGAGAGGTGTTTCTGGTTCAACTCGGGCCCAATAAATGTCCACAGTTGGAGTTGGTTCACTCACAGGTGTTTTAAGCCTTTGTCCAGACTGGCAGACTGGTGTTTGTGGTTAATGTACATACGAATGGTGGAAGGTCTGTCCAGTCAAGATTGTCAGCCGGGGTTGAGTCCATTGCAGGGCCTGTTGAGTCCTTGAGAAGCCCATCCATTGCACAGTGTGTTGTGACAATAAAGTGTCCGGGAGTGAGATGTTGAGTGAGGAGTGTGTTGCCTCTGTGTCAACTAGAGTGTTCACTTTTCGCCCTGCAACAGAGATGGGGATCATGGCACCTGCATCGCCGGACCCCTGGCTTCCCAGGCACCCCGAGTGGTACTGTCCAACCTGCTGTTGTCCATCCTGCTGCCAAGGTGTGCCACAAAGTTTCTGCCTCTGCCTTGGCCCCCTCGGTTGTTGGACCAGCCACCATGCCCTTGCATTGGAGCTTGAGGTGGAGGAGCTGTAAGACAGTCTTTAATCCAGTGATCGAGAGAACCACAACCAAAACATCCTTGATCACGTTGACGTTGTTGCACTCTCCCCTGGTCCCCTCCACGCCTTCCTGTGTATCCAGCTATTACCCCGGAACCCACCTGCCTGTCTAGGTGGTTGTGCCTGCGAAAAAATTACGTCTGGTGTGGTTTTGAACCTTTATCTCCTGTGCTATTTGTAATTTAAGAAGTTGTTTTTTGAAGTTTACCAATTTCATTAACCTCACTCTGTTGTTGGCTTAAATAAATTTTGAGGTGATGCACTAAGTGTCGTCTAATTCTAAGCTTATCTCTGGACAGGAGGACAGGGTCAGCTTTAAGAAAGGTCAGTCCTGAACATAGCCTCCTCCTAACCTTACTGTCCAGGGTGACATCCAATCGATTCAGTCCTAAGTTTAGGACAGTTAGTCAAGTGCTCAAGTGGGTCATTTAACATAGGGGAAAGAAGTGGGTGCGGCTGTAACAGGAGTGGGTAACCTCTCCTGATAGCTGCGGCCAGACAGCTATCAGTGTGCTCTCAATATGGTTCCATTGGGAACGTTAAGCATACCTGCAGTTGTCTCAATTTGTTGTTGTTCAATACTAGTGCATGATCTAGATGCTGCTTGTCTCCAGTCTCCCATGCAGACTGTATACCCCTGTAAAGTTTCCACACAACTATACAGCCATGCATTACCACAAGAAGAGAGACGAGACAAGATCAAACGGCTTCTATGTTGGACCTGCTGGAGCCTCTATCGTAGGCATCATTGTAAAGCAAAGCAAAGCAAATTTATTTGTTTTGCGCATTTCATACATGAGTTAACTCAATGTGCTTGACATGATTAAAGGCTTTTGAAAACAAAGAGATAAAACATTTAAAACGGGATAAAAACAATAAAAATGACAAATGATATTTAAAAAAGACAATTAAAACTGCATACAGTGCAAGTAATATGATCAAAAAGTGGATATATTCTAAAAAGTCTGAAAAGCCTGAAAAGAAGAGTTTTCAACCTTGTAGTGTTTTGTTTGCTTGTTATCATATATAATAATTTCATATAATATTCATCCATTTTCTTTACCAATTATCCTCACGAGGGTTGCGGAGAGTGCTGGAGTCAACGGGCAGGAGGTGGGGTACACACTGAAATGGTTGCCAGGCAATCACAGGTCACATAGAAACAAACAACCGTCACACTCACAATCACACCTAGGGGCAAGCTTGAGTGTCCAACTAATGTTATCTGTTTTTGGGATATGGGAGGAAACCCACGCATGCACAGGGAGAACATGCAAAATCCACAAGGCAGGTCTGGGATTGAACCCGCCACCTCAGAACTGTGAGGCCAACGCTTTACCAAATGCGCCGCAGTGCTGCCATAATATAATATATAATCATAATAATATAATAGTCATTGTGTTATTTCCGATGTGAGAGGACACTTCACATCAAATCGACAAGACAATTTTCATTAACCCCCTCGCCCCCTCAGCGCCTCTCGCTTCCTCTGTGTGTGTGTGTGTGGTGTGTGTGTGTGTGTGTGTGCGCGCGTGGTGTACCTATGTGTGATTCAGGGCGCGTGCGTGTGCGTGTTCGACATGCATCCTTCCTCATTTTTGCAGTCCTTCACTCGCGCCCACATATCAAATACAACTTTTCTCAGCCCCATCTTCTTTTCCTCATGGGCTCCTTGATGCCCTCAACGTCATATGCCACCTTACCAGCCGTCTCGAGTAGTTTCCTGGTTTGGTTCCAACGTCCGTCTTGGTCACCATTATTAAATGCACAGTGCGTTTTTCTCTGTTCACCTCTTAATTCCATGAGCCCTTATCTAACCTGTCTCTTACATCTTTCATAGTCTTTTTATATTTATATTATATTTACATAGTCTCTGTCAATTTCCTATAACTTCGTCAGTTTGTCCCAGTCACAAATTTTACCCAAGTTGTGCTTTTGCCATTATTTTAATGCAAGCTTCCTTTCGCGATCTTATTTTTTTATCAACATTAGCCATCATTTGCCGCTCAATATCAATGTACATTTAATCTTTAGTTGGATTATATTCAGCACATTCATGATAAAATTCACCATCCATGATTATTTATTTAATTTAGTGGTCACTTTTCTTCGACTAAACCCAACCGAATTCATATCGCGCAACAAATTAGCCTATACTATTCGTTTTTTTCGTACACCACCTTGCGACGTCCCAGGCTGAAACCGACGGCAAACCATCTGTTTTTAAGGGACCCCATCCCCCTTGGGTGTAACAGGTAAACATCACAGTGGAATTGTACGTCGACAATATACGTCAGCTACGACGGGATATACAACTTCTCTTTATCTCTTATTCTCTTTATCTCTTTTTCTCAATAACTCATATGAGGCATGAACAATCTGATACCAATGATTTCTCAATATGCAGAATTCGACAACAAACAGGCTTCTGTTTACCTTTGGTTTTGATCGCGACCTGGAAAAGTCAGAAGTGCAGACAACCACCCTCGACTTGTCCGTATAACGCTCCTGTGTTTCTCAAAAGTCATTTCTTTATCTCATCTGTCGACGGCCAACATTCGTCTACCTCCTTCAGCTTACAGTCGGGGTCACCAAATTGTAGGGATTTGCGAGTTTGGACCCTCCGCGTGTTCATGAGTTGAGGAAGCTATGACCAATGACTCGAAAAAAAATAACCGCAAACGGATTTATTACAAAGGAATGTGCAATACAGATGTCCGGGTCTCATCTGGGTATCTGCTGCACACGAGACGTGTGTCTTCTGGCAGGATAGCCAAAGAAGAAGACAAGAGCTGCCCGGTAACAGAGGGTTTTTATATGTATGGGTCCATGGTAAAAGTGGCTGCCTTCCCGCAGTCTGGTCCTGGGCTGGGATGGTAGCTTTCCGCTCCTTATCTGTTGCGTTCGTCTCCTCAGCAACGCCTGGGAGGGGAGGATGGCACCAGCCGGTTTTCTGCGTACAAAGATCAAGGACAGCCACCGTGCTCCGAAACACATCCCTGTCTGATGAGCAAATGGACAACACTTTTTCTGTTGATTAAATGTATAAGGTCATATTTAAGCAAATAAGGAAAGTGCAACAAATGTAAAATAGTCTTCATTGGGCTCCAATGATTTTCAATTGGTGAGATCATCATCACCAGTATCAACTGTCTGTCTGAAACTCACAACTGAAAGAACCCAAAATAGATGCACTTGTGCAAAGATAAAAAGTTGTTGTTTCCATTTGAGGTCATCACAGTCGGAATCCATTCGCATGTTTCAAAATGTTTCAGTATCGAAAAAATAAAAGCCAAGTGGCACAAAGTCAAGACAACATACAGTATGGGTTGGTGTCCACATGTTGGACTGGCTTGAAGAACAACTCGGGAAGACACAAAGCAGAACATTCCAAACAGAGGCACAGTTTGAACAGTTGAAGTAATCTGAGCTACAGCGAGATTACAGCACTGTGTACAGATATCAAGGTGGTTGTGTCCGTATGACTGCCCCAACAAGAAGCACTTACTAATGCTCAAAGTCAAACAAGTCCTCAATTTAGGTTGATAAAAACGGACTTTGATGGAAGCTGTTGTTTTTATTGAGTATTATTTATTTTTCTCTGGTTTATTCCTCCTTCACCAGTGTGCCTCCTTTGTAGGTTGGAGAAGCTTTGCCTCATCCAGCGGTAAACCCTGTAAAAAAAGATTTCAACCACTGAATCACAAATCTGCCTTTCATGCCAACCACTGTGTTAGTTGTTTGCACGATGAATGGGCTCGAATGATTTTCAATTTGTGCGATCGTTCTCACCAGAATCAGTTGTCTGCCAGAAACTTACAAATGAAAGAACCCAAAATAGAAGTAATGTAAAGACAAAAAATTGTTTACATTTGACGACAACACCATAGGAATTCACGAGGATGTTTCAAAATAATTCAGTCAATAAAGTGGCATAAAGTGAATACAACATTCTAAATAGGTCTTGCTCATGTCGAGGGAATGCCAAAAGAACTTCCCCAAAAAGTAACACTTACTGCCTTAAGACCACAAGTCAGTGCTAATGTTTGAGAATGAGGAAACACGGATTTTCAGCTCCATCCAAAGATTTTCTATTGGGTTTAGGTCTGTAGACGGGCTAGGCCATGCCAGAATCTTGATATGCTTCTCATGGAGTCACTCCTTGGTTTTCCTGGCTGTGTGCTTCTGGTCATTTTCATGTTGAAAGACCCAACCATGACAAATCTTCAATGCTCTGACTGAGGGAAAGAGGTTGTTCCCCATAATCTCAGAATACATAGCCGCGGTAATCGTCTCCTTAATACAGTGCAGTCGTCCTATCACATGCGCAGAAAAACACCCCCAAAGCATGATGCTCTGTATTATCCAAATGGTCATTGGCAAACTTAAGACGGGCCTTGACTTGTGCTGGTTTAAGCAGGGGAACCTTCCGTGCCATGCATGATTTCAAACCATGACGTCTTTGTGTATTACCAACAGTCAGCCTGTTGACCAAGCACACACTCAGCAATAACTATATAAACTAAACCAAAAACCAGTGGAGGGGCATAACTTGTAAAGGTCTGACATAAGAGTGTATCATGAAGCTCACCATAACGTTCAAGTGATTGTCTGATAAAAGTTCTCAGCTTCTCTAGACGTGGCAAACAGCTGTATTCTTCGTTCATGTAGGATTCTCAACTTGCAGGGGTAAATCTGGAATCCATGGTAAAGCTCTTTCTCCACAAACTTCTTTCTCACCACATTAAACTCGTTGCGTTGGCGCATGGTTTCGGTCGACAAATCTGGTGCAAATGTGAGCTTCTTTTCTTCATGGGTAATGTTGAGCTGCCTAGCGGTGCGTAGAACAAATTCTCTGTTTTGAAACTTCAGAAATTGAATGATCACAGCTCTACTTTGCCCTGGTTTTGGTCGCGCCAGAGTCCAGTGTACACGCTCAAGAATGAAGCTCCTGTCACGGCCTAGTTTCAACCATGTTGGTAACTCGTGCTCCACAAACTCCAATAAGGACCAATTCATTTCAGCATTTTCACGTAGGCCAAACAGACGAAGATTTTTGCGGCGCCCCCGGTTCTCTAAATCATCCGCCTTGGTTTCCAAAAGAGCGATGCGAGAGATGATATACGCTCCTCAGCTTCAGTTATACGCGTTGTGTTTGAGGCTGCGTTGTTCCTGACCTCAACCTTGCTTTGCTCCAAAGCATTGATAGAGTTGTTCATGTCTTTCAATTGGCAGTTTATGGTGTCGAACCTGGAAGCAAAATCCGAGCGGAGGGCTATTAGCTCCGTTAGCACAGCCGACATGTCTGCCACGCTTTCACACGCCTCCTTGTGCTACTCTCCGTGCTGCTGATTAGATTTTGGCTTTTTTAAATTTTTTTATTTTTTTGCGTGCCACGAGTCCGGCCATAGCTTTTACCACTGGTCGTTGATGTGATCTCAGACATTTTTCAAAGTCACTCTTACACTTGTATTCGGGTAATTAAATGTTTTAATGCAGAGTTGAGCGGAGCCTCGATATTATGCTGCCATCTTGTTCTGCTGCTCAACAGTGCCCCACTACCCCATACTCATGTTTTTTTTTTTTGATAGGATTACAAATTAGATCATTAGAGGGACAGCCAAAGTTGGATGTTTTGGAGACAAGGTTAGAGAGAGCAGACTTCGATGGTTTGAACATGTCCAGAGGCGAGGGAGTGAGTATATTGGTAGAAGGGTGGTGAGGATGGAGCTGCCAGACAAAAGAGCAAGAGTAAGACCAAAGAAAAGGTTGATGGATGTTGTGAGGGAGGACATGAAGACTGTGGGTGTTAGAGAGGAAGATGCGCGAGATAGGCTTAGATGGAAAAAGATGACACGTTGTGGTGACCCCTAATTGGGATAAGATGAAAGGAAATGAGGAAGAAGAAGATATAAATAGCAGTCTGTGCTGTGAAGTCTTATTTTATATATATATATATTTAAATGTTTGGTAACTTAATAAATATTTTGAATTCATCATGAACATCTTTCAATTAATATGTATCCCTTTGCAGTTTGGATTATTTTTTTAAATAGCCTATACATCTAACATTTACAGTGGAGACATCTAAAGATGGAACTGATCAATTTGATTAAGTGCACCAACGACTTAACACTGCACCCACATTTCCCCTCTCGACACCATGTAAAGACAGACAATACCTTTTTTCAAAGGCACAAAGAGCCATTTGATGGGGATATAATTTTCATAATTTTTATTCTATTGTCTCATACAGTCTTATTTGATTCAAACCAGATTAGCTTCCTAAGCAGTGCAATATCAGTCCCCAATGAAACAGCTGAAGCGCTCGTAAACTTGATTAAGCCAATAAATTCAGTTATACACCAGGGATGCTTAATCACAGGCATCAAAGATGTTGTCCTCCCTGCTGGTAAAGTGTCATGGGTGAAGTGTCGAGCTCCCTCAAACCTAGATGCCTCAACCAAACTGGTGCTGTTTGAACCTGATAAAGACAGCTCATCGTCTGGACAGTGGGATGCAGGGCCAGGTTTGCTTGAGATTCACATTCCAACCCGGCCATATGTCACCATTCCAATAACACCCAACATGATGTCACAATACCATGTAAAACAGCTCTATGGACTTTGGAACATGTTGAAAATGTGGAGGGAGATGGCCCAGATGAATCATAGTCTTCACCGACTGTCAGTGAGGTCACTACCAATCAGAACAGCTGCACAGACACCCCTCTGTGGCACCCACCTGTGAACCTCGACCACCTGGAGGAAGAA